>NW_007378253.1:159568-183547 GCF_000475195.1 Diaphorina citri | reverse complement strand
ATCTCTGAACAATAAAACCTTCCTGTCCCTTTCAGAGACGCTGCAATGATGTCCATCCGAAGAAAGATCATGGGACAAACACCGGCTCAAATCAAGGAAATCAAACAAGAAGACATCGATCTTCCCGTAACCGAGAAGGATTTCCGGGAAGCCATCGCAAGGTGTCGGAAATCGGTGACCGCTCACGATCTATCCAAATATGATTCCTGGATGAACGAGTTTGGCTCACACTAATCGTCTGAAAGACACCACGAAGTAGAGGCAGATGAAATCGCCTGAGGGTAGAAAGATGAGCTTCCAGATATTATATGAGGGATGGTTGTGAAAATGTGTCAACTAGTCCCCGCCCTCCCGTCCAGATATTGACCATGATCCAGATATTGACATGTTGCTTAACCTCCAATGTCCTGTTGGGGAAAAGATGTATCAAATGACTTCATAACCATTATTGTGTGTCAAACGTAGCTAAATTGCTGGCTTTAAATCTTCTGTGACTACTGCATCTCCTATTTCTCTGTACAACATCAACAGAGGTTTGTACATTTTAACCTTTTGCGGACAGATTCATGTGTCACATGAAATCATGGTTCCGCCATTATGGTAGGAGAAATATAACTTGAATCTGGCGATACGGTAGGATTCATGTCCAGCATGAAGCTACAGATTTACTCGCTACGGTCGGCTTGATTTTTACAGATAGGAGGCGTTACGGTAGGACGTGCCTAGGAACTTGTGTATCTTTTGCTCCTTTCAAATGCAGACTGAAAAGCCGGTGTTTGTTTATTATGATTCCAAAGCATTCGGAATTATAGTCCGAAGATTTCCGAAGAAGACAAAAAAAACCAGATGTTTCTATCTCAACTAGGAAAAAAAAGAAAATAAATTAAAAGCGAGGGAACAATTTCATGTGTGACATGAAGCCTACCACAAATCGCTTTTCGGAGGTTTCATGTCTCACATGAATCCTACCGTATTTGAAAAAAATGTTTTGTTTACGTCTGACTGTAACAACAACGCTTGAGTTTCATGTGGGACATGAATCCTACCGTAAGAGCGATTCTGGTGAAATTGATTCTGTACGCAAAAGGATAAAGGCCATAATAATACTTGACTTTTAAGTGGAAGGTGGAAGGTAGTCACTAGGCGAGGTGAACACCGGAGGCATTCTCCACCACCTAGCCCTTATGTCTGCCACACACGATGAAGCGTGCTTGACAAGCCGCCTGTTAAGCATGCTTGATCGTGTGTGGCGGGTTCAAGACTCTATTAATCTCCATTATTGAAGTACTCGTAAGTAGGTATGTTCAAAAACAACTTCTATTGTTCGGTACACAAACAAAATTTCGTAGTATAAATTTCTTTCTGGTCCATATTTGCTTTCTTGTTCCTTGCACACTTTTTTTTTACAAATGTTAATATACCTACCACGTAAATGTGACCTTATTTTGGTCTCGAACTTTGGCTTAAAGAACACCACATTAAAACATTCTCAAATAAATTAGGATAAAATTTCATACTTCGGTTAGGATTGAGCCCTTGGTCTCGGGTCTGTTTGCCAGATGTAGGCTATTACTAAAGGTTTTTTTTTTTTTTCATATTCACTGGACTCGGATTTTCAAAACGCATTTGTTTTTTTTTTTTTTTTTTTTTTTTTTTTTTTTTTTTGTTTTTTTTTTTTTTTGGGTTTGGTGGGTTTATTTTTTTTAAATTTTTTTTTATGATTCTGGATTTGATGGATTCATTATATTCAAAACTCTCTAGTTTAGGAGACGCACATTTTAACCACTAAACTAAGAAAGGCAGGCTGTATTAATAGATACATACCTGGCATAGAGGTTTACTCTCAGTGGTGGGAGATGCCTCATGTTCGGAATTATCAGACTCATCAGAAGAAGAAGAAGACAGGAGAGAAGAGAGAGGACGAGGAGGTTTGACTGGGGGCACCCCTAGGGTACGTCGGAGTGGGGTAGGCTTACATAGTCTGGAAACAAACGAAATCAAACGTCTTTATACTGTGTATTTTAACTATTTTATATGCCAAACGAAGCAAAGTCCAAGTTTCAACTTAATTTTCATTGCAGGATAAATAACACAGCTACCTATATTCCATTCTATTCTAGTGCACTAAGAAATTTGAACAATGGCAAATGATTTCACCGAAAATTAGTGTACTTAAATATGTTTTAAAGTACTTGACTCCCATGGCGTAGTGGTCACTGCGCTCGCCTTGCACGCGGGAGACCCGTGTTCTATCCCCGGCAAAAATTTGCAAAATGCAAATAATTGACTGAGTGGCTGGGTGTTGCGGGGCCCAGAGTTGTGATATAATAACACAAAGAAATGGCATTTATTTAATTTATTTACCTGGGCTTGAACTTAATTTATGTAAGTTTAAATGACTTGACTTCGACTCGAACCACCAATCTCCAGATCTAGAGTCCACTGTGTCAACCACTACACCACTCTTTGTCTAACTATTTAAACTTACGTCTGGTACACAGTGCCAGCAGCCGGTTTCTTCTCCGGTTTAATCCCGGCTATGGGCATCACTTGCGTCACTTCCACATCCTTCAGCTCAAACTTATACCTCCCACTAGACGGTACCATCTCTAGCTTACGAGATCTGGGTAGCTTAGTAGTGACACTGGGCTTAGTAGTGACACTGGGCTTAGTAGCGACGCTGGGCTTAGTAGCGGCACTAGGAGCTTGGTAACGAGAGCGACCCTGAGCGGCCGGGGACTGGGTTTGTGTTCGCACGCGAGTGTTGTACACCTGTGGGAGAAAAGGTGAAATATTTTTGCTACGTTGGAATTTTTCTCGGAACGGCTAGTTTTCTCCAATCCTGTCTTCCTTCTGTCTTCGATTTCGGCACGATAAGACCTTGGCAGTTACAGTTCCCTCTCTCTTGAAAAAAGGTCCATGTCGTAGCATGTTTTGACAGCTTTTTATTATTATTATTATTATTATTATTATTATTATTATTATTATTATTATTTCGTAGCTAGATAAAACATCAGCTACATTGAACTTTTATGGTTCGCAGAATGGTCATCTCGTAGTGTGTCCCTCTCAAAAGAACTCTGAGAGCGATTTTTTTTAATCGATATTGCGCATCGAACCCGGTACCTTTTGAAGCACAAAGTAAACTACTCACCTGTTTAACTGTCTTCTCATTGTACCCAGTACCATTGGACCACGGGCAAGCACCCCAGGACACAGGGCGGGCTGAAGCGCTCCTAGGGGGAATATTAGACCCCCCTGTAGCAGAACCACTGGAATGTTTACTAAGACTGGGAATACCTGGGACAATTTTGAAACAAGAGGGTGAAATTACTATTTATATCAAGCAAAGCAAGGTAATTCCAGGCCAGCCTAGTTAGCTTGGTTGGTAGCTCGTCTGCTTAGTAAGCGCTACGCCGCGGATTTGATTCCCGCCCGGGGCGGATTTTATCCTGACGGGATAAAATTCGTTCTCGGAACAGCTGACTTTCTCTCATCCTGTCTTCTTTCTCTCTTCGATTTCAGGACGATAAGACCTTAGCAGTTACAGTTCCCTCGATCAAACCTATTAAAATAATGTTAATATTAATAAAATATTTTTTAATAATCGCCTTACCTGACGTAGACACAGGTCTGAGGCTGGGAATACCAGTGCGATTGATATTTCTGGGCGCTGCTGGAGCAGTACTATTATCCTGACCTACTATACCATTGGGCACTCTAGAAGTAATGTTATCCTGGCCTACTGTACCATTATGCACTCTAGACGCATTGTTATCCTGGACTATTCCTGTACCATTGGGTACTCTGGTGTGCTCACTGTTCGACCTTGATTTGACTAGATATGACGAGCTTATCTGAAAAATTTACAAGAAAAATAACTATAGGTAAATAGAACTGATGCAGGAGTAGGTACTTCAAAAAGTGGTTGGCTGGAAGAGCTCATTTCTGAATTGTACATTACTTTATTAATCATGAATTGTACAATGTTAAACCCATAAAATACACGAGACCTTGTTTAGACTGCTGGGGTAAAGGGACTTTTTAGTCTCATTCGAGCAGGATAAACAAGGTATATTCTATTCAAATCTATTTCTGAGAACCCTGCCACTTGAAAAAAAAAAGTAAAAAAAAACTTGTGCAAGCTTGAAGAGTAGCGCTCCCCAATTATGTCCTCCCTTCAATTTCGGGACGATAAGACTAGTAAAAAAAAACTTGTGCAAGCTTGAAGAGTAGCGCTCCCCAATTATGTCCTCCCTTCAATTTCGGGACGATAAGACTCCAGGTTAGCCTTAGGCCAGCCACTCACTATCAGGTAGACCTGATAGGTACATCTGATGAGGTCCGTCTGTCGGGTCTATCTGATAGTGTGTGTGCTCATTAGGTATCAGGTGTACCTGTCAGGTTTACCTGATAGTGTGTGTGCTCATCAAGTAGATCTGAAGCGTTCATAACATTTAAGTACTAAGGAAAAAAATAAGACCTTCCAGAGATTCGAACTTGATTCTGTCCACGAAGGCCGCTGATTGACTTTCTTACCTTGCTTGTGGGTTGCTTATTAATATTGGTGACTAGCAGCGTATTTCGGTAGTTATCCACATTTTTCTTGACTAGAGGCGTACTATTGGCCGAGGCGGCCGACTGGTTGCTGTTGACTGAATTGTTGGAACCGGTTCGGGAGACACTGCGGGATCGAAACCCGAATCTGGAAGAATATTGAAAGGAGTTGGTGGTATCTCTAAGAATAAACTCTTGAGTGGAAGATAACCACTAGGCGAGGTTAACGCCGGAGGCGTTCTCTACCACCTAACGCTTAGAGCTCTATTATTATGTGGTCAAATTCTCAAATAAATGAGAATAAATTTCCATGCCTCATCTGGGATAGAACCCACGCCCTCCTGTTTACCAGGCGAGCGTCTTGAAAATTACGAAAAAAAAAAAAAAAAAAAAAAAAACCTCTAACCTCGACTTACATAGGTACCTACTTTAAGTGATGCATATCAAAAATGTCATTCGTTTTTTTCTCTATCCCACAAGCCGAATAAACCAACTTGGCATTCTTGGTAAAACCTGGTCTTAATTTTTTGACCAATAATGGAGGAAGGCCATTTGTAAGATTGGACTTTTTTTGTCATTCATTAATAAGAAAACAGTACTGTCACTCTGAAATTTAATCCATTTCCTGTAAAAACACAAAAATTACAGAACATGAACAAGGACACACCCAACATTACGGAAGTCTGCTGTTCTTTATCTTTGGATTCTTTAATAATTTATTGGAAAAGTTAGGGTACACAATCCTTCCCTTGAAAGTTCCCAGAAAAAAAAAAAAAACTCTTTGAATTTTGGCAAAAGACACATAGCAGGGACATGGATGAAAAGTCTGCAAAAAGCTTGTTCGGTACCAAATTTTGAAGTTTTTTTCTTCAATTTAAGTTCTTTTTTCAACCTAAGTTCATGTTTTTTTTTTTCTCCTAAGTAGGTAGTACCCATACCTATTGTAAAAATGTGATTTATTAACGTAGGTACCTAAATATGAAAAAAAAAAAAAAAAAAAAAAATAATAACCATATTGTAGATGTTTAGTAGTTAGGTGTATTCACTTACTTATTGATAGGAGGGGGTCCTTCTGCTGGTTTCTTCCCATTGGATTCCATGTTCACCTCACCGAAGTTTCTGATTGGTTCAGGAGGGGCAGAAACTACTCTTCTCTTGAATCCAAAGGAGGTGGCTACGCCACTGGTCGGCCGCTGTTGGTCTCCCTTGATGTCCTGAGGGATAAAAAAAGAAAAATACAATATACAGGGCTTTTTTTGATAGTTTAAGCTAGCGATTCCCAAAGTGGAGTCCGCGGCGGCCCCCTGGAGATGGCTCTCTGGTAAAATTGAGTCACATAAAATATAGTAAAGGCACCGCAGGGCCTTCACAGTTCAAAAAGGGGGCCGCGTAGAGAAAAGTTTGGGAACCGCTGGTTTAAGCGATTCTCGAGAAACCCAGTCCTGAGAAAGACTTTGTGAACACCCTGTATGCGTAAAGATTTATTCACACATAGTCGACCGGCCGTGGATCAATGTCGGCTGACCCATCCATACTGCCTCGATAATATTCATATCGTCGATCGATGGCCGGTCGACTATGTTTGGACACAACTTAATAAAGGTACTTATTTATACTGTCAGCTAAGACTAAAAAGTCCCATCATAACAACCGTTTCAAAAGGTCTCATTTATTCACATCGATAATTTTGACAATAGCGTGGAAAATATGGTAGGAAAAGAGAATCAAATTTGAATTAACTACCTATCCTATTCCTGTGAAGCCGAAACAGTCTAAACTTTTACTTATACCTACTACCTACCTATTCAAACCAGGCTTCAAATTTCAAACAGAAAAGAAAGGTCGAGTAGGAAAAGGTACGTACCTATCTGCATGTGTATAAATGAATATTGCGACAACTATTTTTTTACGAAAAAAATCGCGAAAAATCAATTTCAACCCTATGTTAAAAACAGAAGCAAGCACTAATAGTATATGAAATGTCTAACTGAGAAACAGAAACAAGTCTGAAATGTACAATTTACAGAGTATACGCCCCAATAAATTACGTCTCACAAAATCAAATCCGCAACAAAAAATCAAAAGCTTCAAAAGACGTCAGACTCACCAGAAGAACCCCCGCGGATGTTTGGCGATCCATCATTTCTCGTCGACTTATGTGTTGCATATTTTTGCAACGAAACACCTATCACTTCATTGTCACAGAGTAATTCGCACTCACGGCATGAGCACGGGCTTTATTCCATTAGGGAAATCGCATCTAAAGTTCAAAGTTCAGCACACGTTTTGTTCTTTTTTCAGGCGAGAAAAAACAACATGGACACTCTTTACTGTATCTTCTCATTGATGTTTGGCGATCCATCATTTCTCGTCGACTTATGTGTTGCATCTTTTTGCAACGAAACACTTATCACTTCATTGTCACAGAGTAATTCGCACTCAAGGCATGAGCACGGACTTCATTCCATTAGGGAAATTGCATCTAAAGTTCAAAGTTCAGCACACGTTTTGTTCTTTTTTCAGGCGAGAAAAAACAACATGGACACTCTTTACTGTATCTTCTCATTAGAGGGAGGGACAAAGGAAGGAAGGGAGGGAGGGAGAAAGGAAGAGACGAAGGGAGGGAGAGGATTTTCCTTGGGAGCGACGGGAGGGGAGGAGGGCTGGATGCGAAATTGATTGAGTCTCTGCCTGAGGGAGGAAGAGACGAAGGGAGGGAGAGGATTTTCCTTGGGAGCGACGGGAGGGGAGGAGGGCTGGATGCGAAATTGATTGAGTCTCTGCCTGAGATGCGTGCAAAAGGCGAATGCTGTTTTCGTACGAGATTTGTGGCGGAGAAAAAATGTACTAGATTTGACTTTCGAAGCCTGCAGATTTCTTTGTTGTCCTTGGAAAATGTACACGGATTTCCACCCCAAAGAAAAGCTTCTCTTACTAGCTTAAGAAGATTTTAAAGATTTTACAAACGGGAAAATAAATAGGTAAATCCTTTTTTTTTTTTTCAGTAAGAGTACCTCGGTGTCTATTTAATTTTTCCCACCAGCTCTTTATATTTACTTAAACAAACAATAGGCACCCGATTTGGGCAATATCGTTTGAGGTCCAAAAATAATAAATAAAAACTAAAAAGCACCTCACAGGAAGACAAAACTTCACGTACGAAAAATCTTGTACATTCTGTACCAACTGAGGAGATGTTGCTGTTTTATTTTGTCATAACTTTCACAGATTTCTTCGCCATCCCGCCTCCTAAAAACGAGCCATCTAGCCACCCACCGCCCTCTGTGAAGTTTCAGCAAGGAACTTGCGCATTTGATTCCTACGCCTACGCCGTAACACGGGAAACATAGCGGCGATTTCCGTTTGACGTTATTGGATGTCGTATTATTATGACGCATTTATTTTCCTATGAATTTCTGGATGGATGACTCTGTACCTTTGGGAAGGTCGTTCTATTTTATTTAACCCTGTTTCTGAGCAACATTATACACCTATACCTGCCTGCTTTGTCACCTTAACTTTCTGAAGAGAGACTGTAACTCTGTAAAGGTCCTTCTCTTTCATTCCATCCTTTTTCTGTCTAACATTACGTATACATAGCTACCTCCTGCATTATCAACTTGGCAGTCAAGTGCTTAATGATTTTTTTTGACTGAGTATAGTAATTGGGTGTGGATCACTGGTTCACACCTCAGCCAGACATAGATTTTTATCCCCACTTCTTATTGTTAAAGGAAATGAGTTCTATGTTTTGACCCTAATGATTTTAAATTTAGTTTGTCTTTTTGTTTACCATACTACATACTGAACATATGCCACTATAACCCAAACCCCAAATAACTCACAATAGATAAACCAAACCCCCTCAAAACTAACATTCCCTAATAAACCAAAATCATAATAGCAAAACACCCAAAATAAGAATCAAACATGGCCAAAATTTTTACGCCATGAAAATTTATTGAGATGAAAAAAAAAGTTCGACAATTTTAATACCGTTAGCTTGGATAGGTAGTGGGTACCTAGTACTGCCTATACAATACGGGTGGGCACCCGTACCTACCTACATAAAATTTCCAGTGTGAGATACATATACCTACATCTAAGTTAGGGTTATTCTACCCCTTACCCTATAACTGAGAGTTAGTTTAATGTAGGGCTTTACTTTCTGTTACCTGTAATATGTATGGTTGTCCCTAATATAGAGTAGTGACCTAGGAGTTCGGATCTGGAGGTTGGTGGTTCGACATTGGACGCTAACAGATCGAGTCCGGATCAAATTTTCACTCAGTTCGACTACTGGTACGGAAATCAAACATAACACCATCTCTTGTCCCTGAACTTGACATGAATCTTGACCTTGACTAACAATCATCCACCCACATTCCAATTCACCATCACTCAATCCAACCCATTATCAGCCACCCACCATCACCACCACTGTGGTAAGTTACTAGACTCTAATGCCAAATTGAGGACTTGTGAGGATTTCTCTCTCAGGTAACAGCCGGTCCACTTCAAGAGTCAGACTTAGTTCTCATGCCAAGTTGAGTAGTTGTGAGATTTTTCTTTCAGGTATTAAGGAGATCACTCAAGGAATAGAGTTTGTTTTGCTTATGTTTTCAATCAATACGCACCTCCAAAGACACACACATGGGATTGTGTAGTTTTACATGCACAGAATTTATTTAAAAGTCAACAGTACATGCACTTCTAGGTACTCTAAGCATAAAATTTTGGTTCATTTCACTCCATACATTTAGCTACTTACCTTTTTGGAATAAGGGATAATTAAGAATGGATGTTTGCACTTTTTCTTAGAGATCAGAGTCTGTTTGGATTTGTTAGAAGCACATTGACCCATAAGAAACCTGAAACACCCACAGTAAATTTGATTTAATTTATTGGAGAAAAAAAAAAAAAATAGGTACCTACCTAAACAAATACACTTAACTCCTGCACTTAGTAGATCAATGGTAGACTTTATTAATCGACTGTAGGCATGGGAATGAGTGATTCTTAAAACTCTCATTAAGGGTACTTAACTTAACAATAACATGTTGAGGGCACCTAAGCTTGCTGACTACCCTGATTAATCAGAGTGTGTATTGATAAACTAGTTAATTTTCTGAGTAGATGATGAATAAATTGGCTGCCCATCCAAATTATAACAACCATGACTAATATTGCTCATCTCCAGTGATCCATCAGGAACTAGACAGCATACCACGGGGGGACGGTTGGTCCAGTGGTAATGCACTTGCTTGCCATGCAGAAGGTCCCGGAATAACAACCATGACTAATATTGCTCATCTTCAGTGATCCATCAGGAACTAGACAGCATACCACGGGGGGACGGTTGGTCCAGTGGTAATGCACTTGCTTGCCATGCAGAAGGTCCCGGATTCAAATCCCACCATCAACGAAAACTTGTACTCGTTTTTTGATTGCAAATATTTCAATGGGTTACTTTCTGGTGTTCTTGTGTTGACCCAGCACCTAAATGGGAAGTATTGTGTCTCTTCTAAAAACTTGTACTCGTTTTTTGATTGCAAATATTTCAATGGGTTACTTTCTGGTGTTCTCGTGTTGACCCAGCACCTAAATGGGAAGTATTGTGTCTCTTCTTGCCCATCTGATGAGAGGCATACTATGGGATGGGCATGCTACAACACAGGCCACATGCGTCTAATGTAGCAGTTGTTTCATTGCTACAAAATAAAAACGGCGGTGGAAAACTCATCTATAAATAATAATAAAAATACCAACTACTGGCTATATTTCTAATTTTTCTTTAAAAATGACACGGGAGGAACCAGAGCAAACCAAGCTGTAGCAGAATCAAGAACAGAAAAAAAATGTCAAGTATAGGCATCATCATTTTTTGAGCTTTGTCTTCAGAGGTAAATAAATGAAATGCACTTATGTAAGAAAAACACTCTTGTCTCTTGTAGATTTCAGTTTTGCCTGAAAACGGCATTTAGAACAATGCAAAAACATACCTTGTAATGGAATAAAAAACTGTGGTGATTCATCAGAACTCTTTCCTATTTGACTGTGCAAACACCACACCACAAAACACAAATGGTTCTAGAGCTACAAGGATGATGATATGAAAGTTGTACTATTAATAGTAACAGATGAGATTAGATAACACAACTGAGATTGTAATTATAATTAATGAGAATTAATTAAAATTAATTTAAACAGATCTCTAGAAAATAGACTTTTACATGAAAAAACACTAGAACGAGGGGAAATGGGAGGAAGAGAGGGGAAAATATTGATAAAATTTATGGGTGAGAAGCGAGCAAAAAGTTGATAATTTTTTTCGAGGAATTTTTACCTCTGTGGCACTTCTCTGTGGTTTTCTTATCAACAAAAATGACGCGGTACAATTTAAATTTGTAAACAAATGTTCAAAAGCCAGTTGTTGGCAAAAGAAAAGTCAAATGGAAAGTGGAAATCTGTGGCAAGTGTAGGTACATTGGGGCTTTTGCAACCCAGATAACAATAGAAAGAAGTTCTTTATAGTTCAGGCGTTAAAAACCCTTGACGTTCTATGATTTCTGCATAAATATGATCAATTCAACAGATTGGAAGAAGTAACTTTTGAAAATGTTGTGGAAACTGGTTTGTGTGGCATCTGGCATAAAGCTGTTGCTTATTCCATCCTAGTAAGTTTTTCATTAATATTTTAAAAGTAAAAACACTAGAACAAGGGGAAATGGGAGGCAGGGAGGGGAAATTATTGATAAAATTCATGTGTGAGAAACGAGCAAAAAGTTGATAATTTTTTTGATGAATTTTTATACCTCTGTGGCACCTCTCTGTGGTTTTCTTATCAACAAAAATGACGCGGTAAAATTTAAATTTGTAAACAAATGTTTAAAAGCCAGTTGTTGGCAAAAGAAAAGTCACTGGAAAGTGGAAATCTGTGGCAAGTGTAGGTATATTGGGGTCTTTTGCAAGGCAACCCAGATACAGATAACAGTAAAAAGAAGTTCTTTATAGTTCAGGCGTTAAAACCCTTGACGTTCTATGATTTCTGCATAAACATGATCAATTCAACAGATTGGAAGAAGTAACTTCTGAAAATGTTGTGGAAACTGGTTTGTGTGGCATCTGGCATAAAGCTGTTGCTTATTCCATCCTAGTAAGTTTTTCATTAATATTTTAAGGTCCTACTTGAAGTGGTTCAGTAAATTGTATAAGTCACTCAGAAAAAGAACTCCCCAGTTAGCACGCAAGCTTACATCCAGGGGCTTGATTTTGACAGGATTTCTAAGTCTAACGTCTTAAACTTAAATCCAGTCCGATGGGGGGCTCCCAGAGGCCCATTCAGGCAAAAAAAAAATGTCAAATTTTATTTGTTCTAGAGAGAAGTAATCTAGAACTTCTTTATAGGATTTTGAATTTTGAAGTCCATGCCTATCCAAAAGTTTTTTTTTTTCAAAATAAGATCCACAACCGCTGCACCGGCTAGAGTCCACCGGTTGATGTAACACTGGTGGATTGGTGGATAAAAAAAACTCAATTTTTATCATTTCAAAAAATTTGGATCTTATACTAGCCCAACCTTAATGTTATAGCTTTATATTTCTATAAAACTCGTTGAAAACTTGAAAATAAACAAAAAAGTGCGTCACCACAAAAAAAAGTGCATCACCAATCAAATCAACCAGCTCGAGGAGGTGGTGGATCTCAAGAGCTAAACGTTTAGTTTGGTGGAAAGTCACAATCAACCGTTTAGTAAAAAAAACTTTTATTTTGTCATTTGGTGGATTGGTTGATCAACCGGTGCAGCGGTTGTGAGTCTTATTTTTAAAAAAAACTTTTGGTATATATTCACTTTTTCTTTCAATTTCTTTTTCAGCACATCAACAGATTTTGAAGTTCACAGGAATTGGTTAGCTATAACCAATAGTCTACCACTGTCACAATGGTATACAGACACCACCTCCCCATGGACTTTAGACTACCCTCCATTATTTGCATTCTTTGAGTATCTGCTCTCATTTGTGGCTTACTACTTTGATCCTCAAATGCTCGATGTCAAAAACTTGAATTATAAGTCTTCAGCAACATTGCTATTTCAACGTCTCTCGGTGATCTTCACAGATTTTGTCCTGGTGTATGGTGTGAAAGAGTGAGTTATAAACACATTATTATTTTTGCCATTTGAAATGTGTATAGGTAAGTAGGGAAAAATATTTCAGAATAGCTGTGCTATTGCAATATTCTTTGTGTGGAATTTTAAAGCT
This sequence comes from Diaphorina citri, assembly GCF_000475195.1. Taxonomy (NCBI): domain Eukaryota; kingdom Metazoa; phylum Arthropoda; class Insecta; order Hemiptera; family Psyllidae; genus Diaphorina; species Diaphorina citri. Next base: position 170,726 of record NW_007378253.1, on the reverse strand, counting down.
TTAAAGTGACCAACTTTAGTAGTTCATCTGTTCACCTTCAGTAGGGGGGTAGATTTTGGATCTGAAGGTTGGTGGTTTAACTTCAAGATATTGGTAAATTCATGAATGGTATTTGTGACAAAAATGCATGCCAAACATTGTTAGTTCAAATTTGTGAATTTCTTGCATGGAAAATGTTCCTGAAATAATACTTAATTTGTTAACTTCTGTTTTCTAGGTGTGCTGATTTTCTCACTAGAAGTAAAATTATCAAACACAAAAAATGGACACAAGACTTGGGATCTCCAGTGGTGATTTTCCAGATACTTATCATTTTCAATGCAGGATTGTTCTTTGTAGATCATATTCATTTTCAATACAATGGATTCCTCTTTGGTGTTTTGCTATTGTCCATAGCAAGAATTTTAGAAGTAAGACCCCATATCCCCATAATCTGTTTATTTTTATTAGTATTATTACCTATTATTATTTTTTAATGTGATTTGTCCTACCTCTCTGGAGTTTAAATGCTACCTATCTACCTAAGATTATATTTTACACTGCTCTATGTCAGCATGTACCTAGGAAAGGAATTATTACTTTCACAGTTACACCTTACACTGTTTGAGTTTTAAAATCAGGAGAATAGAATAGAATAGAATATACCTGGTTTATCCTACTGGGTAGTAATAGTAACCATTTCAATTCTTTTTACTTTTTGATGACCTGATGTTATTATTATTTTTGCAGGGAAATTGCTATGAAGGTGCATTTTGGTTTGCAGTGCTTTTAAATCTGAAGCACATTTTCATTTACATTGCCCCTGCTTACTTTGTGTTCCTGCTCAGGAATCATTTATGTACTTTGTTTATCCTACTGGGTAGTAACCATTTCAATTCTTTTTACTTTTTGATGACCTGATGTTGTTATTATTATTATTTTTGCAGGGAAATTGCTATGAAGGAGCATTTTGGTTTGCAGTGCTTTTAAATCTGAAGCACATTTTCATTTACATTGCCCCTGCTTACTTTGTGTTCCTGCTCAGGAATCATTTTACATAGGTATAGGAATCATGTTTTTCAAGCTTTTAAATCAAATGAATTAATATATAACATATATGTTATTCATTGGTAGGGCAGTCCTCTATTAACATTGTCAATATTTGTAATACTTTTAGAGATAAAGTTAACCCCATTTTCACATAAATCAATTAAATGTATTCTCACCTGATGGGCATAAATGGTATCATAGATAATTGTCCAGCATATTCCCGACAGATACAATGGTAAACATAGACTCCAATCTACACAACCAGTCACTGCTGAATATCCCATGAGAGCACCATAGTTGAAAGTCATGCCAAGTATCAGCTGTGCCCAATGAGTCACTCGTTCACACAACCAGTCACTGCTGAATATCCCATGAGAGCACCATAGTTGAAAGTCATGCCAAGTGTCAGCTGTGCCCAATGAGTCACTCGTTTCATCAGTGGATACAGTGTGACAAAGAGAAGAGAGGTAGAACCAAGTATAATGGTATAGAGATTGAGTTGTACTAGAATCAGAAGACCAGCACCGAGCTGACCTGCTAGAAATATGATGGCATCTGTTGTTGATATTGAGCCATTCACTAGAGGTCTATCTTTGGTTCGGGACACCTGGAAAAAGGAAAGTTGTAAAATAATTTTCTGTTTTTCCTTTTAAGCCCATTGAGTAAAAGAAACAATTTAAACAAATATCAAGAAAACACCTTTTTGAATCCATCAATAACAGTTTATACAGACCATTTTAGAAATCTACGGATTACCATTGTGATAAAATATTGAAGTATTAAATGCTGTTGTTAATGATTGTATTGTGTTAACATTTCAATCTTCTTCCTCCTCCAATCCAAGGAAAGCAGCCACCTCCAGGAGGTTTGTCCAGAGTGCCAAGGGATCTAATGTGGTGGTGTTGGCTGGACATTCAAAGAGTTAAATGCTTACTTACTTTGCTGTCTATATCCTTGTCCCAGAGATCATTGATTGTACAGCCTGCCCCTCTCATAATGACAGCACCGAGACCAAACAGGGCTAAAGTATGTAGATCTGGAAGACATCCCGGAACTGCTGCCATGGATATACTCCAACCACAGGGCCAGAATAGCAACCATGATCCTGTTGGAATAGAAATTATTTAACAAATTATTCTTGAATTTTTATAGAGAATGGATTACCTACTGTGATGCAGATAAATAAACACAATTATCAGACCCCAAGATAGACCATCAAAATATAGAAATATGCAATTGGTTTGCTTTAGAAAGGGGTAAACCTAATTCACTTGAAGTTATTAATAAATAATAACCATGAAGGTTACACCCTTATAATTGTGAGCTGAAGATATACACCCACAAACTGTAAAAATATGGGAGAGCCGGTAGGGGTAAAGGGTGTTCAGTAATATTCCAGCGGGATAATCAAGCTAGGTAGGTACATTCTATTACCAATTGGTTTGTCCAGTCTCATCAATTTCAAATAAGGAACTATAGATTTGGTCTCATACACCCACAAACTGTAAAAATATGGGAGAGCTGGTAGGGGTAAAGGGTGTTCAGTAATATTCCAGCAGGATAATCAAGCTAGGTAGGTACATTCTATTACCAATTGGTTTGTCCAGTCTCATCAATTTCAAATAAGGAACTATAGATTTGGTCTCGGCACTGTCACTTGGCTGTTGTCCTGTCCTCTGATGGTCAACAGGTTGGAAACACCTCACTGAAGATCTTGATATATTCTTGTACAAGCTGTGAGATAGGAGAGGCTGGTGTGTCTTGCATAGAGATAAATATGACTTGCTTGCCAATAGGTGAATACGAGATACACTCTTGATCATACAGAACATTACTAAAGAGAAATTAGTTATTGGTAATATATGGTAACATTTTCCTTATTAAAACAAATGAAATCATAATAACTGAGTAGGTTTTTCATAATCACTTCAAGGTTACATGAAAATTATGGTAGAATCCCTGAAATTGTATTTTCATTTTGAACAATTTGGAGCACTCAGGAGCTTAAAAGTGAATGATTCATGTAGATGGTGAGTTATTAGTGGTACAAACACAGCAATAATATATTTTTCATCAATAAATTTAATCTAATCAGTTAATCAGTCCAGTTTTCTTATCACTTGAAAAATATGCACACAGCACACACTTGATCAAAATTTTAAAAATTCAAATTTTCGCGGGTATAAAAACACAGAGGTGTTTGCCGCCACAGAGGTATTTTCCTGATGCCGATTTTCATGGCGGTAAAAATTCAAATTTGATAAAAAATTGAAATCTCCCACTTTTCTGATTTTGATTTGATTTATGGATCAAAAATGTGAACGTTACACGTATATTTAAGTTGAGTTCACTCAGAATTGGCTCTTTTTTATTCCTGAGCTCGAATAGTTAGGTTGTGTGTAGTCTGTAGTTCAGTGTACGTGGAATTCGATAAAAAAGGAAGAAATAAAAGAAGTTACAATGTGCGGTAAGTTAGCATTTATGAGATTTTAATTTTTCAGTCACACTTGGAAATAACCACCCATTCTACTACTTAGAGCTTGGGTGTTTTGTAAACATTTCTGTCTTATAAGTAAGTACATTGTACATTTTTATCATTGGTAATAATTTACCTACTGATATCTATCAAAAAAGATTCTTCTTATCTCCTAAATATGTATTGAAAATCTGAACCCTATCCAAATTGTACATAATAATTCATTAGGTACTTCAGAGGCCAGAGGCTGCAGTTCAAATGTTCAGCCAGACCCTATAAATATCTATTTTTAAGATCTAGGTGGATAAGATCGAAATGAATATTGTACCTATGTGAAGATACCTGTATTTATTTTTTTTCAAACATGAGATAAATGTATAAAAATGACATTTCTAGAATTTGCTGGACACACCACATCACTGGTGATAGCATGCTTTTAAAATCATTCTCATGCTCCATGCTCAGTATTTGCAACAATTGTTTCATAGGGGCCTACTATTTAATTCTATGGAGAAGAACCAATTAACACACAGTGCATTTAGCCTGTGGGTGCCATGTTTGTACTTTGACATTTTGATAGTTTAAACTTTGATATTTTGCTAGATTGGTCAAAGGTCAAAAATTAACATTTGACCAGTAAGACAAATATGATTTTATGATCAGATAAATGAGTTGCCATCATTTGTTATAGTTTTAAAAATTAATCACCTTCTTAAGTGTAGATTATGGAAATTACTGTGGTCACACAAACACATTTTTTTTTTTTTTTTTTTATGTTGTTGAATGTTGAAAAGATGATGATAATTACCTAATTTTCATAATATTTTCATAATACCTAATTATTATTCCACTCAGGTTATAAGTCCATGACTTATTATTGCATACTGCATAGTTCAGTCATTATTTCATAAAATGCCCATCATAACTCACCTATTATTTGGGATAATGTAAAAGTTTTCCTTAGCAACTCACTGCATTGGCAGATCTATCAAGAAAATAGGTACCTACCATAAATAAATCAGTCTAAGCAAACAGGTACTCACTTACTTGAACATCAGTTCTATAAAGATTAGTATACAGTCTACATTACATGTACCTATCTATACTTAGACCAAGAGATTCTCAGTTATAACAATATTTGTTTTTGTTTGTTTGAAAGTGAAACCTAGGTATAAAAAAATCAATATTCTGGAAAAGAGCAGTCATTCATTCTTAGACAGTTGCAGATATTTGGAATTCTTATGATTGAATAGCTCAACAATACAATCCATCTTGGCTTGTGTTATTAAACCAGAAGTAAATACATTCTCCTATCTCCTAATAAAGTATTGAGTACCTATTTGTTTGAAATCAGCCTATGAACATAATGAAAGCTATTACTCAAGTGGGTACCTACTTGGACTTGGATAGGTACTCCACATTACCAAAGTATTATTTATTGATTGTGTAGGAACTTTCATATTACTGGATGTTCCATACAATTGGGTAGCCAGTTCTTGGTCCTCATTTTAGGTTTCAAAAAGTAACTTTGTTTTTATAAATTTTGTTTCATAATTCTAATGCTTTTGGTTCAAGATCAAGCCCCAAAATTTGCATCAGTCAAATCTCTAATAAAAAATAAAAACGAATTTCAACTTGATGTACCTAAGATAGGTACATTGATTTATTAAAGCTCTTTTTAGGTCGCATAGCAATTCTAATGTTACCTACAAAGAAGAGAAGTAAGTACCTACTCGTAGGTATAGGTACCAAAAATCGTGAGGTTTTGTTTCAGAACCATCATTATTTTGAAAATAATACTGTTCATGTAACAATTTGAAATTCAAATGAGGGTGTTATGTAAAACATAATGGGATCTAATTTTGGTGGTAGGGACCTCAATAAATTTCTGGGTTCGAACGTTTCAAGATACGAAAATAAGATCGATAAGTTTCGATAGGTACTGTACTAGGCTCATTCAAAGAGGACCAATTTTACAGGGTGATTCTGATGTTTTCGTTAACACACTTCATTAACTATTTTTACTTTTTTAGTAACTATTTTCCTGTTTACTTGTGGGCTCACCACTTACCACCTCGCTGATCACATTTAACCTGCACTAGGGACGGATGAAGTTGATGAGAGATGCTAACACAATAACAACTTGCACAAATGCAAATAAATGCTTAAATAAAATGTGCATATAGTGTACTTACCTACATAGGCTAAAACCTCAGATTCCCGTTTTCAAAACGTAGAATAAGACTAGAAAGTCCCTTTACTCCCGCGATTTAAACAAGGTCCTAATGTGTTTGGAAGAAATACGGTTTATACACAAAAAGCCCACCTAGCCGCTAAGCTCCATGAATCTATGAATTTGGAACAAAGTACATTATGTGTATTTGTGAGGTACCCTGCTACTTTCGCAATGCCGCTCCCTTTTTTCTGGCAAGACGACCTTTGGATAAATAATATAGGCGTAAGTCAGTACTACGACCTTTGGATAAATCATATAAGTAGGCGTAAGTCAGAAGTGACAAAATCACGTCACCTCTGATTTACGCTGCCTTCCTCGTGGGTATGCCAAGTTTTCCAACCCAGAGTCTTGACCTTCCCCCCACCATCCTCTCACCTATCTCTACTCTGTTTACTTGAGTAAAAGTTCAACTTCCTTCTCTAAGACAAGATCACGGTAAGATCGATCTAAATGTGGTTATGAAACGATTTAATAGATAAGACAGGGTGGTTCAAATTAGATTCAATACTAGGCCGAGTGGGTATCACACTAGGCTTGTCCCGAGTTCAATTCCTGACAGAGGCGAAGTTTTTTCGGCTCCATGCTTGGGAACAAGTTGCAATCAGCCTTGTGAGAACAATTCAGTACCTACCTTAATAATTCTCTTTAATTTGTTTTACTTAACTTGAGATCTCTTTGATGTTGGTCTTCAGCAGAACCTCTGAAAGTTCTAACCAAGTATGTACAACAGGCGCCAGCTGGTAAATCCGAGCCTGAAATTAAAACTGGTCAATGCTCTAATAAAGTTCGAAACGTAAATTCTGAATGGTAAGCTTTGGGTGCTCCAGAGGTCTGTGTTACCATAGGCTAAATCTTGTAAATGTTATGTCTTACTACGTACATACATACAATGAGAAGACTGTTTAGTCCTCTTCATCCGAAGACCTGACAGGTCCGCCTGTCAGGTCTACCTGATAGTGTGTGTGCTGATCAGGTACCATTTTGACCTGACAGGAGGACCTTTTCAGCCTTACCTGTCAGGTCTACCTGATAGTGAGTGGCAGGCCTTAGGGAATAACTATAAGACTGAAAAAGGAATTGAAGACGGCTGATCAGGTCCGCCTGTCAGGTCTACCTGATAGTGTGTGTGCTGATCAGGTACCATTTTGACCTGACAGGCGGACCTTTTCAGCCTTACCTGTCAGGTCTACCTGATAGTGAGTGGCAGGCCTTAGGGAATAACTATAAGACTGAAAAAGGAATTGAAGAATTTGAAAAAAATCCAAAATTTACGTACTTTGGTGGTAAGTCGGAGATCTTTTGTTTTAACTTTAGAACCGTTAGGTGTAAACAGACCTAAAAGCCCTACAGGTTGGGTTAATCTTATACGAATCTACCTACCCTTTTGCCAAAGTGGCTGAGGTGTTAACCTCGAAAGAAAATGCTGTTCGAATACAAATATGCCACGTGAAAAAATTTCCTCCATGGATGAATTCAGATTATTGAAAGACATAGAAGAGGCTCTGGGAGGAGATCTATCTATTTACAACACTCGAATACCCCGAGGAAGATCAAGAATTCAAATTGTTTATTTTTAAAGCCAAGGCAAGCAACATTGCCAGGACCTGGCGTAGACATGGCACCAGCCAGTGGTGTTTGGCTGTTTGGAAACGTTATGCTGTATTGGATATCTATGGAATATATCGATTTCTTTTTTTTTTCTGAAGAGACTTGATAGAAGGAACTGTAACTGCTAAAGTCTTATCGTCCCGAAATCTAACAGAGAAGGAATACTGGATAGGAGAAAGCCAGCCGTTCCGTGAACGAACAATATCCTTGTAACTGCTAAGGTCTTATCGTCCCGAAATCCAACAGAGAAGGAAGACAGGATAGGAGAAAGCCAGCCGTTCCGTGAACGAACAATATCCGTTCAGGACAAAATACGCCCCGGGCGGAAATCGAATCCGCGGCCTAGCGCTTACAAGGCAGACGCTCTGGCAACCAAGCTAACTAAGCTGGCAATGATTCGGTCTAATAGGTACATAGAATAGAATATACCCTGCTTATACTACCAGAATGAGACTGAAAAGTCCCTTTACTCCCGCAGTCTAAACAAAGTCTTATAAAAGCATAGCTAAGGTGTGTAAAAGAAAGGTTTTCCTTCGCCCATACCTGACAGACTAGTCTCTTTGCTGTGTCCTTGATCTCTTTTGAAGCTCGCCAAAAGTCAGCCATTCTTTTCTGCTGATTGCACAAGGGCTAGCATGCAACCTACCTAGGTACCTTAGTAAATGATGTTTATTTACCGACTGAAAATGTAGTCCTTGAAATTCGATTATTTTAGGAGTTAGAATAAGGCTGCTTTCCATGTTGTCCAATGTTTTTGAACCTTTTAAAGTGGCGCAGTGCCTCAAGTCCCTAGCTAAGTGTCTGTGAATAAATGTTGCTCAAGTTGGTTGCACAGAGAACTCAACTCGCGCAATATTTATTGTCAATGGACACATTAGGACTTGGATCATTCTAGAACCAATCCAGGGCTGTCTAATGAAGACAGTTTTACGGTCCAAAACGGGCCATATTAATACGGCCAGATCAAAATATTATTCCTTTTTAGTGCAAGGGAAATGAGCGGACATTAAAAGAAATGAGGTCTCTTTTCCATTCCTATTTTTCTAACCTACCTAGGTACCTTAGTAAATGATGTATTATTTATTTACCGACTGAAAATGTAGTCCTTGAAATTCGATTATTTTAGGAGTTCGAATAAAGCTGCTTTCCATGTTGTCCAATATTTTTGAACCTTTTAAAGTGGCGCAGTGCCTCAGGTCCCTAGCTAAGTGTCTGTCAATAAATGTTGCTCAAGTTGGTTGCACAGAGAACTCAACTCGCGCAATATTTATTGTCAATGGACACATTAGCTTATCACTGTCAATTTGTAAAACACTGAACGTAAGTATAAACAATTCAGTAGGTATCCATAAGAGTATAAACATTCATTCTTTGGAATAGGAAATTATTGCAGAGCGACTTCAACTAAATTAACTCTTGGGAAGTAAAAAAAAAAATTGCGACTTTTTCATCTTCTTTATTCATGAAACATCATAATTTATTCAAATTTAATGTAGTTACATTGTTGTTATATGTATACGAAGTATTGTAAAGGTAATTTTACCAAGGCTAACTGATTTCATTTATTATTATTATTATTATTAAAATAAACCAGAAACATCCGAAATGAAACTAACGGTCGTGTAGGTATTTCCGAATTTGAAAAGGGATTTTTAAAAAGAATAAAAATAAATTTCAGGTTGTAGCCACTTTTTTTTTATTTTTATTTTTTTAAGAAGTTCGATAGAGGGAACTGTAACTGCGAAGGTCTTATAGTCCCGAAATCGAAGAAAGAAAGAAGACAGGATAGGAAAAAGCCATCGGTTCCAAGAACAAACATTATTTGTTCAGGAGATTTGGATCATTCTAGAACCAATCCAGGGCTGTCTAATGAAGACAGTTTTACGGTCCAAAACGGGCCATATTACGGGCCAGATCAAAATATTATTCCTTTTTAGTGCAAGGGAAATGAGCGGACATTAAAAGAAATGAGGTCTCTTTTCCATTCCTATTTTTCTGGTCAAAATAAACCAGAAACATCCGAAATGAAACTAACGGTCGTGTAGGTATTTCCGAATTCGAAAAGGGATTTTTAGAAAGAATAAAAATAAATTTCAGGTTGTAGCCACTTTTTTTTATTTTTTTAAGAAGTTTGATAGAGGGAACTGTAACTGCAAAGGTCTTATAGTCCCGAAATCGAAGAAAGAAAGAAGACAGGATAGGAAAAAGCCATCGGTTCCAAGAACAAACATTATTTGTTCAGGATAAAATCTGCCCCGGGCGGGAAAATTTGTAATTAAGGTTTTGCTCTAACTTTATTTATGTTTCCTCAGGTATTGCCCTAGATGCCGCCGATGGAGTGGACATTGCCATTGTCAAGAAAAGTGGCAAGGTTTCAGCCTTGGAAGATGAAATCCAAACCCGTAAGTATCAATTAGTTGAATGAGTGTATCGGGCTCATTTGGAATATGTGGCCACGTATTCCAAATGATTAAAAGCAAATTAAGAATTCATTTACGCAGTATTTATTACAATGTTAGCACACTTTAATAAATACAAATAAAAAAAAACTTTATCCCCTATAATCTCTTCCTCCTCTCTTTCTTACTTCTCCTACTCTTTCTTTTCCTCCTCCTCTTCCTTCTCTCCCTCCTCCGTTTCCTCTTTCTGTTCCCCTTCCTCCTCCTTTTCCTCTTTCTGTTCCCCTTCCTCCTCTTTTTCCTCTTTCTGTTCCCCTTCCTCCGCCTTTTCCTCTCTATATTCCCCTTCCTCCTCCTTTTCCTCTTTCTGTTCCCCTTCCTCCTCCCCCGGGCGGGAAAATTCGTAACTAAGGTTTTGCTCTAACTTTATTTATGTTTCCTCAGGTATTGCCCTAGATGCCGCCGATGGAGTGGACATTGCCATTGTCAAGAAAAGTGGCAAGGTTTCAGCCTTGGAAGATGAAATCCAAACCCGTAAGTATCAATTAGTTGAATGAGTGTATCGGGCTCATTTGGAATATGTGGCCACGTATTCCAAATGATTAAAAGCAAATTAAGAATTCATTTACGCAGTATTTATTACAATGTTAGCACACTTTAATAAATACAAATAAAAAAAAACTTTATCCCCTATAATCTCTTCCTCCTCTCTTTCTTACTTCTCCTACTCTTTCTTTTCCTCCTCCTCTTCCTTCTCTCCCTCCTCCGTTTCCTCTTTCTGTTCCCCTTCCTCCTCCTTTTCCTCTTTCTGTTCCCCTTCCTCCTCTTTTTCCTCTTTCTGTTCCCCTTCCTCCGCCTTTTCCTCTCTATATTCCCCTTCCTCCTCCTTTTCCTCTTTCTGTTCCCCTTCCTCCGCCTTTTCCTCTCTATATTCCCCTTCCTCCTCCTTTTCCTCTCTCTGTTCCCCTTCCTCCTCCTTTTCCTCTTTCTGTTCCCCTTCCTCCTCCTTTTCCTCTTTCTTTTACTCCTTTTCCTCTTCCTCTTCCCTTGTCCTCTTTTTCGATTTGCAGTATTCAAAAATACTAATATTTTTCTGTTCCAGGTCTCAAAGAGCTCAACGTAGAAGAATCAAGCGCCACTCATGTGGGTATAGCCCACACCCGTTGGGCAACCCACGGGGCCCTCTTTCTTTTACTCCTTTTCCTCTTCCTCTTTTTCGAATTTCAGTATTAAAAAATACCAATATTTTACTGTTCCAGGTCTCAAAGAGCTCAACGTAGAAGAATCAAGCGCCACTCATGTGGGTATAGCCCACACCCGTTGGGCAACCCACGGGGCCACATTGTGTACGATGTGATCCATTTTTGTATCACAGTCACTATGCTGGTGGTACGGTGTGATCCACTTTTG
>NW_007378253.1:147667-159558 GCF_000475195.1 Diaphorina citri | reverse complement strand
ACTTTCATTTTGTACCTAATATATTTCTACAGGTCTCTCTCTCCCCTACCCTCCTCTTTTTTTTTTTTTTTTTCTTTGTTTCATTTGTTCTGTTGGGTAGGGAGAGAACCCCATCTCTAGAAGTTACCAATTTATTATGTCATATTGAGGAATCATTGTTTTCAATCAACCAAGCCAGCCTCTTTCAGCACATTCTCATTAGTAAAGTTGACTAAACTGGGGGCTGTTGTACTGTCCGTATTTGCAGCATCTTTTGGACCTTTCATTGGGCAGTTACCTCAAGTGAGTATATTTTTGAGGGATTACATAAAAAAAAAGAAACAATAATTGCAATTTTTCAAGATTTTTCTTCAAAAGTAGAAAAAAAAACCCTTTGCCCTGTTCACAAACATTCGCAATATTACTATTGCAATTTTTCAAGGCTTTTCTTTGATTTATTGATTTGCAATAAAAAAAAAAAATCTTTTCCATATCTACAAATCTTCGCGATTTCGTTCAGTTGGTAATTTGCTTTTACGCAGGTGTTGGGAAGATTATTTCCATTCGACGACCGAGGTTTGGTTCACGCCTATTGGGCTCCGAATTTCTGGGCCTTTTACAATACAGCGGACAAGGCAGCTGTGGTGTTGGGCAAACGGTTCCACTTGATCTCAAGCAATGTAACCAACACCATGACACGAGGACTGGTGGAAAACTCTCAACATGTAGTGCTGCCCTCCATAGAACCTTGCACTTGTTTCCTGTTGACTCTGCTGGGGATATTGGTAAGATTGATAGATTCGTATGAGCCCAACCCATCTTTTGGGATTTTTTGCCCCTACACCTAAGCCTCAGGGTGAGCTTTTTGTGTATGGAGTGAAGCTGGTAAGATTCTTCTCTTTTCCTTTGCTCATTAGATTTTTACCCTTATCGAGCTCTTGGAGCCACACAGGGCCCTTTTTGAGAGTTCTACTCTGCAGCTTACTGAACTTCTAGTTATTGTCATGAAAAAAGCACAACCCAAGGAATTTCGCAAAAAAAAAAAAAAAAAAAAAAAAAAAAAAAAAACCTTTCATTTTTTTTGTTTTTTAAACCCCCTAAAAAAAAAAAAAAAAAAAAAAAAAAAAAACCGTTACTACTGTTCGTATTGTTAAATCGCCTTAAAGAAAGAAGAAGAAAAATCCCTTGATTTCGACATTTCGACTTTTGTTTTAGCCCTGCTGTTACAAGCTGTGGAAATGTCCAGGCAATCCTCTTCACTTTGTGCGGTGCTTGGTTCTATGTTCCGCCACATCCTTTGTGTTTGGATGGCATGTCCATGAGAAAGCAGTCCTGCTTATCATCATTCCGTTTACGTAAGTTGATACTTAAGGATATAATTTGTTATCATACTAACACAACTAGACGGGTGCAATAGTCCTACATACTGGACTCCTTACACAGGGATTTCGCCAGAAAAGACCCCCTTTTCAATGTAATGTGACACAACTGGACAGAGGGACATAATTTATCTATGCTTATGTTGAGGGAACATAGCGTTATGCCGAGTTAGATACGAATAGCGCGGTTAAATTTTGACTTAATAGGGCGTAGCGCTGCCGCGCTACTTTATTCAAGTCTTACTGCCAGAAAAGACCCCCTTTTCAATGTAATGTGACACAATTGGACAGAGGGACATAATTTATTTATGCTCATGTTGAGGGAACATAGATAGCGTTATGCCGAGTTAGATACGAATAGCGCGGTTTAATTTTGACTCAATAGGGCGTAGCGCTGCCGCGCTACTTTATTCCAGTCTTACGATGAGACGGGACATGGTGCGATTGATATATAGCTTTTGATTACTATGAATTACGTATGTGTGACGTGTGTACATATTTAGTTAATTTCGAATCGCCCTTTTTAATGTTACGAACTTCGGTGTGGTTTCAGGTTGTTGGCCGTGATATGGAAGGAAGAGGCACGTATCTACCTACTCCTCTCAACCATAGGGTACTTCTCTCTGTTCCCTCTACTTTTCCGCCCCTTTGAGTTGCCAACAAAAACTCTCATATTTCTTACCCACTGTGCTTACTCTTTCGGTAGCATTGCGACTCTATATCGGGAACAGACCTGTACAAAGTTCTACCGTTTCCCGTTACTAAACAACGCCGAATCTTTGTACGTTTTTAATTTTCTTCCGATCTACTTGTTCGACAATGTCCTCATGAACATGTTCGGACTGAAAGAGAGGTATCCTTTTTTGAATTTGTTGATGATTTCTTTGTATTGCTCTCTAGGAGTTCTGTACTGTTATGTGAGGTATTTCTATTATTTTATGAAAATTACGTCGTCAGCGTACGCACATAAGAAAAAAGTATACTAAAATACGGAACTGAAAAAAGAGGTACACAAAAAGACCTGTTAACTTTCAAACGCAAACAGGTCATTTTATTGTCACCATTTGAAGCAAATCATGTAGTTCTGTGATTAGTGTAATGGAATACATGTCCCCATTTCGTAAAAAGTACTCAAATTCTAGATTACGCCCAGGCCTCAGTTTTGAGTAAAAAAGAGAATAGAAAAAAATATTTTGATTTAAGACTAGACAATTCATTTTATTTTTGTTATATTTTCTTTCTTTGTTGAGTGGTCATACAGGAAAATCTGTACTTAGAGGACTTCTTTTCTGAGTAAATGAAATTTTCGGATTTTTTCCCCCCTTTTAGGCGTTTTAATTTTCGGATTTTTCATCCAAACTTAAGAAAATTAAAACTTCTACAACAATGTATGTATGTATGTAGTCTAAAGTGTAGCACGTATTTATCAGACTTTATAGAATTCTATTCCCCTAGGATTTTATCAGTCACCAAACATATTAGGCTACAGAATACTATCTTAGAGATGCCAAAAAGAGCAGACTTCAATCCCAATCAGAGAGGAAAAAATGGATATGAAAGGAGCCTAGAGATTGTTTCTGGACGGCCAAGAGGTTTTAAACCCCAATCCTTCCAACACGTGAACACGAAAAGAAGAATTTAGGAAACCTCAAATAAATAAATAATTTATAGCTGTAAGCTATGACCATACCACCTTATTTTAGTGCAACAAAACTAATGTAACAAAATAAATATGAATTGGAGAAACTATGTACCCCAGCGAAAGTTATTCTATGAAATCTCCACCTTAATTCACAAGTTTATCTCCCAACTGCTGTTACCTCTCATCAACTGGGCTGCTTTTGCTTGATGAAGTCAGCAGCTGTTGACCTAGGTGGATAAGATCAAAATGAATATTGTACCTATGTGAAGATACCTGTATTTATTTTTTTCAAACATGAGATAAATGTATAAAAATGACATTTCTAGAATTTGCTGGACACACCACACCACTGGTGATAGCATGCTTTTAAAATCATTCTCATGCTCCATGCTCAGTATTTGCAACAATTGTTTCATAGGGGCCTACTATTTAATTCTATGGAGAAGAACCAATTAACACACAGTGCATTTAGCCTGTGGGTGCCATGTTTGTACTTTGACATTTTGATAGTTTAAACTTTGATATTTTGCTAGATTGGTCAAAGGTCAAAAATTAACATTTGACCAGTAAGACAAATATGATTTTATGATCAGATAAATGAGTTGCCATCATTTGTTATAGTTTTAAAAATTAATCACCTTCTTAAGTGTAGATTATGGAAATTACTGTGGTCACACAAACACATTTTTTTTTTTTTTTTTTATGTTGTTGAATGTTGAAAAGATGATGATAATTACCTAATTTTCATAATATTTTCATAATACCTAATTATTATTCCACTCAGGTTATAAGTCCATGACTTATTATTGCATACTGCATAGTTCAGTCATTATTTCATAAAATGCCCATCATAACTCACCTATTATTTGGGATAATGTAAAAGTTTTCCTTAGCAACTCACTGCATTGGCAGATCTATCAAGAAAATAGGTACCTACCATAAATAAATCAGTCTAAGCAAACAGGTACTCACTTACTTGAACATCAGTTCTATAAAGATTAGTATACAGTCTACATTACATGTACCTATCTATACTTAGACCAAGAGATTCTCAGTTATAACAATATTTGTTTTTGTTTGTTTGAAAGTGAAACCTAGGTATAAAAAAATCAATATTCTGGAAAAGAGCAGTCATTCATTCTTGGACAGTTGCAGATATTTGGAATTAGTAGGTATATGATTGAATAGTTCAACAATACAATCCATCTTGGCTTGTGTTATTAAACCAGAAGTAAATACATTCTCCTATCTCCTAATAAAGTATTGAGTACCTATTTGTTTGAAATCAGCCTATGAACATAATGAAAGCTATTACTCAAGTGGGTACCTACTTGGACTTGGATAGGTACTCCACATTACCAAAGTATTATTTATTGATTGTGTAGGAACTTTCATATTACTGGATGTTCCATACAATTGGGTAGCCAGTTCTTGGTCCTCATTTTAGGTTTCAAAAAGTAACTTTGTTTTTATAAATTTTGTTTCATAATTCTAATGCTTTTGGTTCAAGATCAAGCCCCAAAATTTGCATCAGTCAAATCTCTAATAAAAAATAAAAACGAATTTCAACTTGATGTACCTAAGATAGGTACATTGATTTATTAAAGCTCTTTTTAGGTCGCATAGCAATTCTAATGTTACCTACAAAGAAGAGAAGTAAGTACCTACTCGTAGGTATAGGTACCAAAAATCGTGAGGTTTTGTTTCAGAACCATCATTATTTTGAAAATAATACTGTTCATGTAACAATTTGAAATTCAAATGAGGGTGTTATGTAAAACATAATGGGATCTAATTTTGGTGGTAGGGACCTCAATAAATTTCTGGGTTCGAACGTTTCAAGATACGAAAATAAGATCGATAAGTTTCGATAGGTACTGTACTAGGCTCATTCAAAGAGGACCAATTTTACAGGGTGATTCTGATGTTTTCGTTAACACACTTCATTAACTACCAAGATTCAGTTCCTTATAAAATTTCAAATTAACAATAAAATTGAAGACCAAGGAACACTGAAAATATACAAAAAATTGTACCAAGTTTTCTGGAAACTAACAAACTTACCAATGTCCAAGTGGTAGAATATTGAACTTACCAATGTCCAAGTGGTAGATTTGAGATGCCAGATGTGAACCAATCAGAGAGAGTGACAAGAAGTATGGCCATGTTTGACCACTAAGAATGCCACAAGTGACTAGACTGCTCATCATTACCCCACCAAAACCAGACAAGTACAGCTTTGTTTTGTCTCCAAACAAAATTGCTGTTGATTTCAAACCAAGGGAAATATCTTCTTTTCTATCCTGAAATCCAAAAGTACAATAATACATGGGTACTTATAGGAATCATGTTTTTCAAGCTTTTAAATCAAATGAATTAATATATAACATATGTTATTCATTGGTACGGCAGTCCTCTATTAACATTGTCAATATTTGTAATACTTTTAGAGATAAAGTTCACCCTATTTTCACATAAATCAATTAAATGTATTCTCACCTGATGGGCATAAATGGTATCATAGATAATTGTCCAGCATATTCCCGACAGATACATGGTGTATATGAAAGTGGGTAGTGGGTGCTATGTTATCTATTCATTTTGACACACCCTGGGTCTGCTTTGTTTGTCTAAGACGTCTTTGTGTTGCATTGCCTCAGGACTTCAGGAGGCGAAAGTTGTCCCTTTGTATTTTGCGGGTACTAGCTGTGTACACGTACATTTTAAGTTGAATCTCTATGATTTAAAAAAAAAAAACGGTTTCTAATGTCACTGTACAACTGCCAAGGTTTTTAGTTACGGGGTTTTTACCATCTATTCCGCGAAATCTACTTGTCTCCTCAAATTAACCTCAGCCAGCTTGAATGAGACCGGGAAAAGCTAGAAGTACGCGACTGTCCAGATCGTCACCCATCCGGAAGGACACCCACCCAGAAATCCCTTGACAACTGGTGCATTGAACGTGCTACTGCCGCTGGCTACTGATGATGTTTGGGTTTTCCTTCACTCTCATTGGTCACGTGACCAATATAACGAAAGCAATAACAAAATAACAACCCCTGGCCAATTACCTGTAACTTTGGAACGCCCAAAGTTATATCGTGTCAAGAAGAAAATCCATATTCCTAACTGAGAAAAAAACTAGGGTGCCGGCAGCCTAATTTGGTGACTGGGTTCCGGCACTCTAATATTGAACTCTATATCAGGAAGCTCGACACTATAATATAGCATTCCAACAGCCTAAATCAGGGGAAGTATAACCCAATAATAGAGTTCTTCCACCCTAAACTTCTGGCACCCTGTCACCATTTTTTTCTTAGTGCTTCTTGTCAATAATGTCTCTTTTGTGAAATGTTTCCCTCTGGTCAATAATATATCTCGTGAAGTGTTTTTTTTCTCTTCCTCGTCAAAAGAACGAGGGATTGTTACGCCATTAGACAAGGCCATCCACTTTCTGATTCAACCCCCGGGTAACTGCTCTTCCTCGTCAAAAGAACGAGGGATTGTTACGCCATTAGACAAGGCCATCCACTTTCTGATTCAACCCCCGGGTAACTGTTTCTGATTGCTGTAAGTCTTGTCTGCCTGGGTGACGCCCTGATGCGGAAGATGTCTTAAGCATCGTGCACACTAAGATCTCTTAAGCAATGTCCACACTAAGACTGTCTTGTCTGCCTGGGTGACGCCCTGATGCGGAAGATGTCTTAAGCATCGTGCACACTAAGATCTCTTAAGCAATGTCCACACTAAGATCTCTTAAGCATAAGCAGTGTCTACACCAAGATGTCTTGAGCAATGTCCACACTAAGATGTCTTGAGCAACGTCCACACTAAGATGTCTTAAGCAGTGTCCACACTAAGAGCTCTTAAGCAGTGTCCACACTAAATGTCTTGAGCAATGTCCACACTAAGATCTCTTAAGCATAAGCAGTGTCTACACCAAGATGTCTTAAGCAATGTCCACACTAAGATCTCTTAAGCATAAGCAGTGTCTACACCAAGATGTCTTAAGCAATGTCCACACTAAGATGTCTTGAGCAACGTCCACACTAAGATGTCTTGAGCAACGTCCACACTAAGATGTCTTGAGCAACGTCCACACTAAGATGTCTTAAGCAGTGTCCACACTAAGAGCTCTTAAGCAGTTATGAAATGTGGGCACAAAATGCCTAAATATATCAAATATTTTTTTTTACTTTCTATTACTACAGTATAGCGGAGCTATACTAGTAATGAAAGTATTGCAATCGGTCCAAATCTGAGGTTTTATCGTCCCGAAATCGAAGAGAGAAGGAAGACAGGATGGGAAAAAGCCACCAGTTCCGAGAAAAAACATTCTCCGTTCAGGATAAAATCCGCCCCGGGCGAGAATCAAACTCGCGGCCTAGCGCTTGATTATAATTAAATTTTTACTCTAACTTTATTTATATTTCTTCAGGTATTGCTCTAGACGCCGCTGATGGAGTGGACATTGCCATTGTCAAGAAAAGTGGCAAGGTTTCAGCCTTGGAAGATGAAATCCAAACCCGTAAGTGTCAATTAGTTGAATGAGTGTATCGGGCTCATTTGGAATATGTGGCCACGTATTCCAAATGATTAAAAGCAAATTAATCTACAGCTTAAGAATTCATTTACGCAATAAAAAAAAAAAAAAAAAAAAAAAAAAAAAAAAAAAAAAAAACTTTTTTCCCCCTTAATTCTTCCCCCCCTCTTTTTTTTTTCTCCCCTCTTCCTCCTCTTCTTACTTCTCCTACTCTTTCTTTTCCTCCTCTTCTTACTTCTCCTACTCTTTCTTTTCCTCCTCTTCTTACTTCTCCTACTCTTTCTTTTCCTCCTCCTCTTCCTTCTCTCCCTCCTCTCCTTTTCCTCTTTCTGTTCCCCTTCCTCCTCCTTTTCCTCTTTCTTTTACTCTTCCTCTTCCCTTGTCCTCTTTTTCGATTTGCAGTATTCAAAAATACTAATATTTTTCTGTGTCCAGGTCTCAAAGAGCTCAACGTAGAAGAATCAAGCGCCACTCATGTGGGTATAGCCCACACCCGTTGGGCAACCCACGGGGCCCCCTCCGAAGTCAACTCACACCCACAGAGGTCTGACATAGATCAGACATTCTGTGTGGTGCACAACGGCATCGTCACCAACTACAAGGAGCTGAAGGCTTTCCTCACCAACAAAGGTAAAAAGTTTGTCCCGTCTTGGGTCTTATTGTCCCCAATGGAGGTCCGTCCCGAATAGAATATGGAGGTCTGATTGTCCCAAAATAGAAGAGAAAATGCATTTGGGTAAAAAATATGAACAAAAGATCTAGTCCTACGTAATAAGTTGTGAACAATCCAAATCCGAGGTTAAAACTCCAAAAAATTAAATTTAATAGGTTTCGACCTTTCAAATTTAATTTGCTGTTCTCTCTTGGGTCTTATTGTCCCGTCTTGGGTCTTATTGTCCCGAATGGAGGTCCGTCCCGAATAGAATATGGAGGTCTGATTGTCCCAAAATAGAAGAGAAAATGGAGCAGTTGCATTTGGGTAAAAAATATGAACAAAAGATCTAGTCCTACGTAAAAAGTTGTGAACAATCCAAATCCGAGGTTAAAACTCCAAAAAATTAAATTTAATAGGTTTCGACCTTTCAAATTTAATTTGCTGTTCTCATGAAAAAGCTCAAAGATTTTTGACGTCAGAGTTTAGATGGCTGAAAGAGTTTTGAAGTCACAGTTTTGACGTTCTCTACCATTGTCTCATCCGAGCGTTTTGATCCGCAGGTTACCGGTTCGAATCCGAAACTGACACAGAAGTGATCGCCAAGCTGGTCCATCACATTTACTCTCAGCATCCTGCCTACTCCTTCCGGGAACTTATTGAGCAAGTTGGAAAAGCTCAAAGATTTTTGACGTCAGAGTTTAGATGGCTGAAAGAGTTTTGACGTTCTCTACCATTGTCTCATCCGAGCGTTTTGATCCGCAGGTTACCGGTTCGAATCCGAGACTGACACAGAAGTGATCGCCAAGCTGGTCCATCACATTTACTCTCAGCATCCTGCCTACTCCTTCCGGGAACTTATTGAGCAAGTTGTTCAACAGTTGGTAAGCTTCCTCCACAGTCAGATCAAATTGGATTTCATGCCGCAAAGGGTTAAGAGGCGCAGATCCCTTATATGAAATGTAGGCACAAAATGCCTAAATATATCAAATATATTTTTTATTTATCTATCTATCTATCTATATATAAATAAAATTGTAGATTTGTCTGTACATTGCTTAGAATCGTGAAATTTTTAGTTATTCTTACTCCTTATGCATCCACGATTCCAAAAATCACATTAGAAAAATTTCTGTCTGTCTGTCTGTCTGTCTGTCTGTCTGTCTGTCTGTCTGTCTGTCTGTCTGTCTGTCTGTCTGTCTGTCTGTCTGTCTGTCTGTCTGTCTGTCTGTCTGTCTGTCTGTCTGTCTGTCTGTCTGTCTGTCTGTCTGTCTGTCTGTCTGTCTGTCTGTCTGTCTGTCTGTCTGTCTGTCTGTCTGTCTGTCTGTCTGTCTGTCTGTCTGTCTGTCTGTCTGTCTGTCTGTCTGTCTGTCTGTCTGTCTGTCTGTCTGTCTGTCTGTCTGTCTGTCTGTCTGTCTGTCTGTCTGTCTGTCTGTCTGTCTGTCTGTCTGTCTGTCTGTCTGTCTGTCTGTCTGTCTGTCTGTCTGTCTGTCTGTCTGTCTGTCTGTCTGTCTGTCTGTCTGTCTGTCTGTCTGTCTGTCTGTCTGTCTGTCTGTCTGTCTGTCTGTCTGTCTGTCTGTCTGTCTGTCTGTCTGTCTGTCTGTCTGTCTGTCTGTCTGTCTGTCTGTCTGTCTGTCTGTCTGCACAGTGATCCCGTGGGCTATATCGCATTTTCCCTGTTCCCTTGTTGGGAGTGCCTGTAAGTAAATGATAAGTAAAACAGATTAATAATTTATTATTATACTTAGGTATTGTGTTACTGTTGGGTACTGAGATCTTGTACAACCAGAGGCTATTAATAATGTCAAGTAACAAATCTTAGCTGAAATTATGACCTAACTTGGGGATTTTTACCTATCATATGCGATACATCCTCCACTTCTGTAGATTGACCTTCATGTTACGAAAGATTTAGTGGTTGGGTGGAAGAGCTCCTCCAGGAGAACCCTGCCACTTATGAGGAAGCCGTAAATAAAGATTAATTTGAACTGGATTACCCCAATGACCGTATTGATGCAGTCCTTAGGGCTGGGCTATAACAGATAAGGTTCGTACTCGGAACTTCTACCCTGTCCTCTCTTCGATTTCGGAACGACAAGACCTCCCTTGGTACAGTTCCCTCTATGAAATCTCTTTGAGAAAAAGCCTAATATTCTATTACCCAAGTTCGGTCATAACTTCAGTAATCGAGATCAAATGCCACAGATTAAGTATTAACCCCCAAGTTGATTATCGTTTCAGCTCTGCTCTGTGGACTTTACTGCACATATCTCTACTTTTCATCATTATACTGCGCGGTACTTGACTATAATGACTATTCTATCCAGCACATTTTAATTTGGATCCACCTACGACTAGCTCTTTTTTTAGTCGACTTTCTGCACATCCCACTTGGAATACTCCTAACTGAGGGCATCTAATGGTTTACTTATAGAATATCCTATCCGGCTACTGCTATTTTCTTTGAAAAATTACCAATCGGGCTTACACTTACCTTGACATCTTCGTTTAAAATTACCATTAATATTAGAGACACCGGAAAAGGAACGACTTAACTTTTGTGAGTCTAGAAGCACACTCAGCACTCACAAGTACCTACTTAAGACTCACAAACCTTGACTTTCATTACTTGTAGCTTGTAGTAAATGTTGTGCATGAAAACGTAGCATCTTTGATTTTTCACCGTCCAAATTAAAGTTCCAAAATGTTCGTAGTTCTAAAAGAGTTTTCATGGTGGTGGAATAAAAAATGTCACTAAAAAGGACGGGCAATGAAAAACGACGTATCTAGTTATAATAAGAAAAGCAATATTTAGACCTCTTTGAATTTTTAAACCCTTTTTTGTAACTTTCTTAATTTGTAGATTTGTCCAATAAAAATTATTTCTTTTGCAGCTTTTTAAGACTTAAAAAGCTTTGAAATCCGGTGCGACTTAACTTTTGTGAGTCTAGAAGCACACTCAGCACTCACAAGTACCTACTTATTACTCACAAACCTTGACTTTCATTACTTGTAGCTTGTAGTAAATGTTGTGCATGAAAACGTAGCATCTTTGATTTTTCACCGTCCAAATTAAAGTTCCAAAATGTTCGTAGTTCTAAAAGAGTTTTCATGGTGGTGGAATAAAAAATGTCACAAAAAAGGACGGGCAATGAAAAACGACGTATCTAGTTATAATAAGAAAAGCAACATTTAGACCTCTTTGAATTTTTAAACCCCTTTTTATAACTTATTTGTAGATTTGTCCAATAAAAATTATTTCTTTTGCAGCTTTTTAAGACTAAAAAGCTTTGAAATCCGGTGTTGGTTGAGCTGCTTGTTCGTATTTGGCTTTTTGAAATTGATAAAAAGGACGGGCAATGAAAAATGACGTATCTAGTTATAATAAGAAAAGCAACATTTAGATATCTTTGAATTTTTAAACCCTTTTTTGTAACTTTCTTAATTTGTAGATTTGTCCAATAAAAAATATTTCTTTTGCAGCTTTTTAAGACTAAAAAGCTTTGAAATCCGGTGTTGGTTGAGCTGCTTGTTCGTATTTGGCTTTTTGAAATTGATCCATGTATGATTCACCTGGTCATAAGGTTTGGTGGTAGATTTTGTTTGCACCAATAAACTTAGTACCCAGGTACCTTCGTAGATTCGTATAAGCTTAACCCATCTTTTGGGGCTGTTTGCCCCTACACCTAAGCCTCG
>NW_007378253.1:140074-147120 GCF_000475195.1 Diaphorina citri | reverse complement strand
CTGCTGAACCGCTCTTCCGATCTTTTATTTTCCGTGTGTTTGTCCGTATTTTTTCTGTCTTTATTTTTTTTTTTATTTTATATACTTTTTTGCTGTGTTCATTTTCTCATTTGTTCTGTTTTTGTGTGTTTCCCCCCATCTCTTCCTAATCCATGTTTTATGTGATGGGGTGTGTTCGCCTTCTTCTTGTCCTCCATTATACATAGACTCGGAAGTTCACGCGATGACCTCAGGTATAAAATCCCGCTATAATCTGTTCGAGCTGGCAACCATCCGCTTTGGTGATCGGGTGATGGTGATTCTGTGTCAATTTGATCTCGCGAGAAAAGACATCTTTTTTTACACCTGGCCCCCTTTTTTCTTCTTTTTTTCTAGTTAAATTCCGTTTAGGGATGAGCTTTTTTTTTACAATACCTTCCAAGTTCTTTCCTCAGCACGCAGGTGTAAAAAAACGATGTAACAAGTCTTAGCTGAAATTATGACCTAACTTGGAGATTTTTACCTATCATATGCGATACATCCTCCACTTTTGTAGATTGACCCTCATGTTACGAAAGATTCAGTGGTTGGGTGGAAGAGTTCCTCCAGGAGAACCCTGCCACTTATGAAGAAGCCGTAAATAAAGATTAATTTGAACTGGATTACCCGAATGACTGTATTGATGCAGTCCTTAGGGCTGGGCTATAACAGATAAGGTTCGTACTCGGAACTTCTACCCTGTCCTCTCTTCGATTTCGGAACGATGTTTCCGGTTCGAGCCCCGGATATGGCAGAATCTGACGGTTCCCTGGCACATATCAGAGTTATTGGAGCGTTTTTCTCTACGTACTAGGCTTCTAAATACATACCTCGGCAGTATATGTAGGTACTAGCACTGAGGAAGAAGAAGAAGAAGAAGAAGAAGAAAAAAAAAAAAAAATGGTAACAGGGTGCCACAAGTTGGAAGAACTCTATTATTGGGTTACTTCCCCTGATTTAGGCTGTTGGAACGCTATATTATAGTGTCGAGCTTCCCGATACAGAGTTCAATAATAGAGTGCTGGAACCCGGTCACCCGATTGGGCTGCCGGTACCCTAGTTTTTTTTTCTCAGTAAGGTAGGTACAATGTATCTGGTACTAGTTTTATCTATGACTAGGATAATACACTTACTAGAAGGAGAAGGAGAGAGGTGGAGGACAAGGGGAGGAGGGAGGGTGAAAGAGGTAGAACAGGACAGAGGAGGGGGTAAAGGAGGGAGAATGAAAAAAAAAATGGAAGAGAAAAGGAAAGAGAAGAGTCGAAAAAAAGAAATTAGAAGAGTAGACAAAAGAAAGAAGAGGAAGAGAGGAGAAGTACCTACATGAGAAGAGGATATTGAACGGAAAAGGGACTTGAAATAGGAGATGAATGGGACGAAAAGTGGAAGGAGGGAATAAAGAGAACAAGGGAAAATGGAAAGAGAGAAATGAGTGGGTGGGTAAAAGGTACAAAGACGCACGAGGCAAAAAGATAAAGATATGAAGATAGAAACACAATGATATTTTGGCTAAGAGCAGAAGAATGATGGGAAGGAAACAAACAAGGGAAGAATTTAAAACGGAAAGGGAAATGGAGAAAGGGTGGAGAGAAAGAGAGAGAAACGTATTTCTGTATTACGGAAATAGGAAGAGAAGAGATGTATTTTATCACAATAAAAATATTTGATTTGATTGATTTAAAGATAGACTCACCTATTTTCTTAATATCATAATCTGACTTGTGATATATTTTATGTAATATCGGGCGTTGACTTTCAATATCAAATAATGAATCATTTTTACCTGAAATCAGAGAAAAGAGAAAAGATCACATTAAAATTATGAACGTTGATAAAAGTTGTTTCTCTCTAAAAAAAAAAAAAAAAAAAAAAAAAAAGTTTAAAAACTCGGTGTTTTTTATTAATTAATATTCTTAAAAAAAAAAAAAAAAAAAAATTTGTTTAGTAACTCGGTGCTTTCTATTAATTAATATTCTTAGAAACAGACAAAAATAAATATTTTAAATATTTAATTCGACGTAAATAAACATCTACTCAAAAATAAATTAAAAACCCCTTCTCTTCGTGTGTCTGAAACCTGAGAGCTTGAAAGAAACTTCCAAAGTTCGTGTCCCAAATTTGAATTTGTGTCAGCGAGAATAATATCACCTAGGTAAAGTAATTCTAAAGTAATGCATGTCACCTAGATAAAGTAATACATGTCACCTGGATAAAGTAATATTCAAGTTACCTCGTTTGGTGGTAAAGTTTTCCCCAATGCACAGTGTCTATGTATAGTTATGAATATGTAAACGTATAACATATTCATATCTACGGTCTTATTTTGAGCTTAGAAAAATATTAAGGCTTGATAGAGGGAGCTGCTAAGGTGTTTTCGTTAAAACCTTAGCAGTCACAGTTCAATCAAACCTCAATGGAGCAGTTGCAAATGGGTAAAAATTATAAATAAATGGTCAATTCCTATATGTAAAAAGTTGGGAAAAATCCAAATCCGAGGTCAAAACTCCCAAAAAGTAACTGTAAAAGGTCGAAAATTCAATTTTTATTTTCCGTTCTAATGAAAGAGTTCAAAGATGTGTGACGTCAGACTTTACACATATCAGTACTTTTTTTGTGAAGGCCAACTCTTGACGTTAATTTTTTAACACGAAGTGTTTTTTGGGGGGTTAGGTGATACAGGTATCAATGGGTATCATTATAATTAAATTGTCTGAAAACCATTCCTATAACACACTCGTTACTAGTATCGTAAAAAGTGAAAGACAGTGGTTTTTTTCGTCCGCTAGGTAACGCCAGTATGCAAGCACGCTTGCGGAGGAGCAGAAAGAAATGCGCAGAAACGTATGCGCACAAACACATTAATGTGTTTGTGAACGTCATCGCCTACGGGAGCGTATACCGTGACGTCAAAGTTCACGATTTACCGGAAGAAAAATTCCGTTGGTCCTCATTTTTTCTGCTCTATGACTTTGAATGTATCTTTAGCACCTCCAGCAGACATTAGTATCTAATGCGGAGTGAAAAAGGACGACTAGAACCCTTACTCTCGGCAAAAAAAAGGAGGGAGGGGGAGGGAGGGGGGGGTTAGGTGGTACAGGTATCAATGGGTATCATTATAATTAAATTGTCTGAAAACCATTCCTATAACACACTCGTTACTAGTATCGTAAAAAGTGAAAGGAATCTGCATGGTGCAATCAATGAACTTAAAGAGAAATACACCTTCAGACACCGCCACATGGTAACATATATTCGCCAAGTGAAAGTTACACCAGTTGACCTTTTAATTACCAGCGACAAGGTATTACCATTGCTAGTGATTTAAACAAAGATTTAATACATGGTACCAGCACTAACGAAGATACTGGCTGACATCAAGGAAGATTTAAAACAAAGACACTCGCCAAGTGAAAGTTACACCAGTTGACCTTTTAATTACCAACGACAAAGCATTAAGTACTTACTATTACTATTGCTAGTGATTTAAACAAAGATTTAATACATGGTACCAGCACTAACGAAGATACTGGCTGACATCAAGGAAGATTTAAAACAAAGATTTTAATATAACATTGCTGGTGCCAGCACCAAAGAAGTCTCTAACAACATCAAGGAAGATTCAAACACTTTGAACGTTCAATACAATTGTAACTCTGTGATATCTTCTATGTACTAACTCTACGATATCTGACCGTTTGCAGACCACAGACCCCATGGTCGGTCCGAAACCATGCCCATGTTACCTCGTAATGATTCCACATCTGAGTTTCAACCCCTGGAAGACAAACAGGTGGAATATTTCTTCGCCAGTGATGCCAGCGCTGTCATTGAACATACTAACCGAGTCATCTTCTTAGAGGTGAGACGAAAATCGTTCGTAGTAGCGCCGATTCGGACGTCACCAAATTCTGTCCGGGCGTGATTTTATTTTTATTTTTTAAGAGGTTTGATAGAGGGAACTGTAACTGCCAAAGTCTTACTGTCCCGAAATCGAAGAAAGAAAGAAGACAGGATAGGAACAAGTCAGCCGTCCTGAGAACGAACCTCTGGGATATCCTTTTAGGATTAAGTTCGTCCTGGGCGGGAATCGAACCCAGAGGTTTGATAGAGGGAACTGTAACTGCCAAAGTCTTACTGTCCCGAAATCAAAGAAAGAAAACAGGATAGGAACAAGTCAGCCGTCCTGAGAACGAACCTCTGGGATATCCTTTTAGGATTAAGTTCGTCCTGGGCGGGAATCGAACCCGCGACTGAGCGCTTTCAAAGCTAACTACAATGAAATATTATGAGGTCAGTATAAAAAAAAATCCAAACTCCAATTCAACATTTACCTATAACATTGTATTTTTTTACTTTTTTTCTATAACGTTAAAAATATGATTTTGTGTTCTAGGACGATGATGTAGCTGCAGTGAAAGATGGAAGTCTGAGCATTCACAGACTCCGCAGATCTCTGGACGACCCTCATGGCAGAGAAATCACCATCCTGAAACTGGAAATCCAAGAAATCATGAAAGGTAATGGAAAAAAGTGTAGGAGCATATTCATTTAGGTAAATTTTTTGATTTGATGATCGATTCCTACGTAAATTTTTGGGAAAAACCAATTCCCAGGTCAAAACTTTAGCTTGTTTAATTTTGTTTTCTGAATCAAACAAAAGAATATATACTTCATTGAAGACTCGTTAAAAGTCAGTTTACATGCTCAAGTTATTTCCTCAAACTGGCTTGCGGAAGTCGATTTGCACAACTGAATCATAGCGTGTGAACGCAGGCTTGAAGATTGCGCAAGCAAAAAAAAAATCTAGGTTCCTCTCACAGTTTTGTGCAAACCGAACAATCCGGCATGCGCAAGCCAGTTTGTACAAATGGCTTGACTTTGTGAAGGTCCATTCTAACTATTGGATTATAAGGAAAAGGATTGGATTATAAGGAAAACGAATATTACCTCACCACATTTTCCATTGTTTCACAGGCAACTACAGCTACTTCATGCAGAAGGAAATCTTTGAGCAGCCAGAATCAGTAGTGAACACCATGAGAGGAAGAATCAACTTTGAAACCAACTCTGTCATTCTGGGTGGAATCAAGGTAAGCTAAAAGGACACCTTACGCCACTTTTTTTGTGATAAAGTTCGCCCTGGGAGGAAGTCGAACCCGCGACCTAGCACTTACAAGGCAGACGCGCTACCCTTCAAGCTAACTAATTTGGATGTTTTTGAGTGCGCCAATGCACTTTTTGGGTACTTTTACATCGGAATAGGACTCTATCTCGAAAAAAATCATTCACTTCACATTTGAGCGAGAATCAGTCTCACTCAAGATGTGAAAATTACTCAGTCTCACATAATTGTGAGAATGATTCAATCTCATTCAATATGTGAGAATGAATCAGTCTCACTTTTGTTCCTTCTCACATCTTGTGAGAATTATTCACGCATTTTAGCGAGAATCAGTCTCACTCAAGGTGTGAAAATTACTCAGTCTCACATGATTGTGAGAATGATTCAATCTCATTCAATATGTGAGAATGAATCAGTCTCACTTTTGTTCCTTCTCACATCTTGTGAGAATTATTCACACAACTGAGCTTGTGAGAATGAATCTATCTCGCTCAAGATTTGTGAGAATGAATTGTGATCAGTCGAGTTTGTGAGAATGAATCAGTCTTATTCAAAGTGTGAGACTGAATTAGTCTGACTCGAGACGTGAGTGAGACTTAAATCCAAAATCCGACCATTCCATATTATAGAATTAGATGTAGAAGATAGTTACCAGACAATTTTCTGACGTATAATACGTGTGAATAACAGTACCTTGTTTATCACTGCTTAATGATCCAAACAAAACTTCCGGTTTCATATAGGTACAAAATTTGTATAATTTTCATACAAAAATTTGTATAATTTTCATACAAAAATTTGTACAATTTTGATACAAAATTTGTACAAGTTTAATACAAAATGTGTATAACTTTGATCCAAAATTCAAAATTATGGAGTAGAGAGAAGAATCAAATGCTTTTTTCTGGGGTTATGATGCGAGTTACCAATTTAAATTGATGTGATGGCTTTTGTTTTGTAGTGGTTAATTTTTCTTAGAAAAAAAGTTGAAGCAAATGCCACAGATTAAGTATTAACCCCCAAGTTGATTATCGTTTCAGTTCTACTCCGTGGACTTTACTGCACATATCTCTACTTTTCATCACTATACTGCGCGGTACTTGACTATAATGACTATTCTATCTAGCACATTTCATTTTGGATCCACCTACGACTAGCTCTTTTTTTAGTCGACTTTCTGCACATCTTACTTGGAATACTCCTAACTGAGGGCATCTAATGGTTTATTTATAGAATATCCTATCCGGCTACTCCTATTTTCTTTGAAAAATTACCAATCGGGCTTACACTTACCTTGACATCTTCGTTTAAAATTACCATTAATATTAGAGACACCGGAAAAGGAACGACTTAACTTTTGTGAGTCTAGAAGCACACTCAGCACTCACAAGTACCTACTTATTACTCACAAACCTTGACTTTCATTACTTGTAGCTTGTAGTAAATGTTGTGCATGAAAACGTAGCATCTTTGATTTTTCACCGTCCAAATTAAAGTTCCAAAATGTTCGTAGTTCTAAAAGAGTTTTCATGGTGGTGGAATAAAAAATGTCACTAAAAAGGACGGGCAATGAAAAATGACGTATCTAGTTATAATAAGAAAAGCAACATTTAGATATCTTTGAATTTTTAAACCCTTTTTTGTAACTTTCTTAATTTGTAGATTTGTCCAATAAAAAATATTTCTTTTGCAGCTTTTTAAGACTAAAAAGCTTTGAAATCCGGTGTTGGTTGAGCTGCTTGTTCGTATTTGGCTTTTTGAAATTGATCCATGTATGATTCACCTGGTCATAAGGTTTGGTGGTAGATTTTGTTTGCACCAATAAACTTAGTACCCAGGTACCTTCGTAGATTCGTATAAGCTTAACCCATCTTTTGGGGCTGTTTGCCCCTACACCTAAGCCTCG
>NW_007378253.1:138292-139681 GCF_000475195.1 Diaphorina citri | reverse complement strand
GAACCCGGGACCTTCTGGCAAAACGCAAACTAACCGTGTCCCCCCTCTATCATTTCAGGGTATCCTTACCGTGATTCCCATGCAGCTTCTGTCCTACCACATCGCTGTACTCAAGGGTTGCAACGTAGATTGTCCTCGTAACTTGGCCAAGAGTGTAACTGTGGAATGAATATACTCCTTCCATTCACTTCACATTTGAGCGAGAATCAGTCTCACTCAAGATGTGAAAATTACTCAGTCTCACATAATTGTGAGAATGATTCAATCTCATTCAATATGTGAGAATGAATCAGTCTCACTTTTGTTCCTTCTCACATCTTGTGAGAATTATTCACACAACTGAGCTTGTGAGAATGAATCTATCTCGCTCAAGATTTGTGAGAATGAATTGTGATCAGTCGAGTTTGTGAGAATGAATCAGTCTTATTCAAAGTGTGAGACTGAATTAGTCTGACTCAAGACGTGAGTGAGACTAAATCCAAAATCCGACCATTCCATATTTTAGAATTAGATGTAGAAGATAGTTACCAGACAATTTTCTGACGTAATTGTAGATTAACGTAAAATAATAGTTAAACAGTATCTACCTAATACCCGCCACTCACGCGCAGACCATCTGATAGACAGCAGACAGTCGAAAAGTATGTAGCAGAAAAACTTTCAGCTCCAAGTCTCTCCGACGGTCTGTTAGAACCTAAGTCTGAAGTCTGAAGCTTTTTCTACCACACGCTATTCAGGCTAATATTTCTGTAGGTATGCGTATGTATGTAAGTACCTACCCAGAGAAAAATAAGGCCCAAGTGCATAGTCGTAAAGCTGTGTCCAAACATGGTCGATCGACGAGGTGAAGAGGTGAATTTACTTTGTCGGGGCAGTGTACGGTTTCAGTCGACGTCCATCGACGAGCTCAAATGTGTGTGGACACAGCGTAAGATAAACGATTTGAGATAAAAGTCGATCTACGGAGATTACCAGCGCGCTGGTAATCCGTCTCCACTGTGCAGCGGGTCGTATTCCTTATTTGATGTTCCTATGATAATTACTTACGTGTAAGGGCGGCCACAAACGTGTCCACATGTCGGTGTAGGTCTGCCACACTCTGGTTGGTATCTAGCCACGGTGCAGTCACTTGTGCCAGAAATATTTTGGCCTAGCAGCGAGCAATGGCAGCCCAGCTTGGCGTTTCTACAGAAATGATTTTACATCACATCACATTTGAATATCTATCAATTTCTGGAATCTGGAACCACCAACTTGTCAGTTAGTTTTCAAACTCTTCCACTTTTTAGGAAGGTATTTTAATTCAGCACTTTCAAATCAAATTTTAGTGGATGTGTCAATGTTACTCCGTCCTCTAAAAAAAAAAAAAAAAAAAAAAAAAAAAAATGG
>NW_007378253.1:72275-135927 GCF_000475195.1 Diaphorina citri | reverse complement strand
GAAATCTTGATGCTTGTAAAACCTTGAAATTAAACCTGCCACTTTTTAGTTTCTACCGATGCAAAGTATCGTGTTGGTAAATGATGTTCGTGTTCATTACTTAGTTACTTAGCTTCATGATTTCGACTTCACGTTCCAAACACTCATTGTCATTTCATCCATCATGAACACTCAACGCACAGCGACGAGATCTGAGTGTTTTCAATTCAGCGAGGCGAAAGGCCACAGAAGATTATAAATTACCATTGAAATATTTGCTTCTACAGTTTCCATTCACACTTCGGCTAACCATTAAAAAGTTTCTGTTATCCTCATCGCGGCCTATCCTATAGAGATATTTATTTGGTAATCTACGGGAGGTCAATCCTCATAAAGGTTCATTCTACACGTCTTTCAGCTGATTTTTTCCTCGATCAGCATCCACCTAGGTTTTACTTTACACGATCTTATACTTATCAGTAATACTATCAGTTCATGGCGCGTCATTCACTATACTTTTCATCTTCTATTAACACGTCATTTCAGGTGCTCTCATCTCGACTTTGCTAGACATTATCGAGAGCTAATGACCGCATACACCCCCCAATTATGCAATTGACAAGAGTTCCGTAACGCGAGCATAGCTATCCTTCACAACTACTGGGCCCGAAAAAGAGTTTTCTCTAAAGTATCTTCCCTTGTGACCTCTAAAGAGTTTTCATGGTGGTGGAATTAAAAAATGTCACAAAAAAAGACGGGCAATGAAAAACGACGTTATCTAGCTTATAATAAGCAAAAGCAATATTTAGACTCTTTTGAATTTTTAACACCTTTTTTATAACTTCTTATTTGTAGATTTGGTCCAATAAAAAATTATTTCTTTTGCAGCTTTTTAAGACTATACAAAGCTTTGAAATCGGTGTTGGTTGAATTGCTTGTTCGTATTTGGCTTTTTGAAATTGATCCATGTATGATGTCACCTGGTCATAAGGTTTGGTGGTAGATTTTGTTTGCACCAATAAGACTTAGTACCCAGGTACCTTCGTAGATTTCATATAAGCTGTAACCCATCTTTTGGGGCTGTTTTCCCCTACACCTAAGCCTCGTCAACCTACCTAGGTACCTTTAGTAAATGATGTCATTATTTATTTACCGACTGGAAAATGTAGTCCTTGAAATTCGATTATTTTCGGAGTTAGGAATAAAGCTGCTTTCCATGTTTGGTCCAATATTTTGAACCTTTTAAAGTGGCGCAGTGCCTCAGGTCCCTAGCTTAAGTGTCTGTCAATAAATGTTGCTCAAGTTGGTTGCACAGAGAACTCAACTCGCGCAATATTTATTGTCAATGGACACATTAAGCTTATCACTGGTCAATTTGTAAAACACTGAACGTAAAGTATAAACAATTCAGTAGGGTATCCATAAGAGTATAACATTCATTCTTTGGAATAGGAAATTATTGCAGAACGACTTCAAACTAAATTAACTCTTGGGAAGTAAAAAAAAAAATTGGCGACTTTTTCATCTTCTTTATTCATGAAACATCATAATTTATTCAAATTTTAATGTAGTTACATTGTTGTTATATGTTTATTACGAAGTATTGTAAAGGTAATTTACCCAAGGCTAACTGATTTTCATTTTATTATTTTTATTATTATTATTATTATTATTATTATTATTTATTATTATTTTTTTTTGTATTTTACTTAAGCTATCTAAGTATTCCTTGTAAACTTTACCTTAGAAATGAATAAGACCTTTTTAGACCGCAGGAGTAAAGCGAAATTTCAGTCTCATTCAGACAGGATAAACAAGACCATATTTTATTCTAGTCACCAACTCCGTGATATCTTCTATGTACTAACTCTACGATATCTGACCATTTGCAGACCACAGACCCCATGGTCGGTCCGAAACCATGCCCATGTTACCTCGTAATGATTCCACATCTGAGTTTCAACCCCTGGAAGACAAACAGGTGGAATATTTCTTCGCCAGTGATGCCAGCGCTGTCATTGAACATACTAACCGAGTCATCTTCTTAGAGGTGAGACGAAAATCGTTCGTAGTAGCGCCGATTCGGACGTCACCAAATTCTGTCCGGGCGTGATTTTATTTTTATTTTTTAAGAGGTTTGATAGAGGGAACTGTAACTGCCAAAGTCTTACTGTCCCGAAATCGAAGAAAGAAAGAAGACAGGATAGGAACAAGTCAGCCGTCCTGAGAACGAACCTCTGGGATATCCTTTTAGGATTAAGTTCGTCCTGGGCGGGAATCGAACCCGCGACTGAGCGCTTTCAAAGCTAACTACAATGAAATATTATGAGGTCAGTATAAAAAAAAATCCAAACTCCAATTCAACATTTACCTATAACATTGTATTTTTTTACTTTTTTTCTATAACGTTAAAAATATGATTTTGTGTTCTAGGACGATGATGTAGCTGCAGTGAAAGATGGAAGTCTGAGCATTCACAGACTCCGCAGATCTCTGGACGACCCTCATGGCAGAGAAATCACCATCCTGAAACTGGAAATCCAAGAAATCATGAAAGGTAATGGAAATCGAAAGTGTAGGAGCATATTCATTTAGGTAAATTTTTTGATTTGATGATCGATTCCTACGTGAATTTTTGGGAAAAACCAACTCCCAGGTCAAAACTTTAGCTTGTTTAATTTTGTTTTCTGAATCAAACAAAAGAATATATATACGTACTTCATTGAAGACTCGTTAAAAGTCAGTTTACATGCTCAAGTTATTTTCTCAAACTGGCTTGCGGAAGTCGATTTGCACAACTGAATCATAGCGTGTGAACGCAGGCTTGAAGATTGCACAAGCAAAAAAAAAAAATCTAGGTTCCTCTCACAGTTTTGTGCAAACCGAACAATCCGGCATGCGCAAGCCAGTTTGTGCAAATGGCTTGACTTCGTGAAGGTCCATTCTAACTATTGGATTATAAGGAAAAGGATTGGATTATAAGGAAAACGAATATTACCTCACCACATTTTTTATCGTTCCACAGGCAACTACAGCTACTTCATGCAGAAGGAAATCTTTGAGCAACCAGAATCAGTAGTGAACACCATGAGAGGAAGAATCAACTTTGAAACCAACTCTGTCATTCTGGGTGGAATCAAGGTAAGATAAAAGGACACCTTACGCCACTTTTTTTTGTGATAAAGTTCGCCCTGGGAGGAAGTCGAACCCGCGACCTAGCACTTACAAGGCAGACGCGCTACCCTTCAAGCTAACTAAGCTAGCTTTTTCTTTTACATAGTCTTTTTCCACTCAAGTGGGGTCGACATTTCGTGTTTGTGTTTTCCAAGCTGCTCGGTTCTGGGCGAAACTGCAATCCAAGTTTTTCTCTTTCAAATCTTCTTTGATCTTATCCATGTATCTCATTTTTGGTCTTCCTCTGTTTCTCTTCCGGCTCACTTCCACGTTTCTCATCTCTGCCACATTCATCTATCTTCTTGTCTCTTCTCGTAACTGAGCTTGCATTTTTTCTATTTCCTCCCATAATTCCAGGACTACATTCCCGAAATCCGCCGCTGCCCAAGTTTTTCTCTTTCAAATCTTCTTTGATCTTATCCATGTATCTCATTTTTGGTCTTCCTCTGTTTCTCTTCCGGCTCACTTCCACTTGTTTCTCATCTCTGCCACATTCATCTATCTTCTTGTCTCTTCTCGTAACTAAGCTTGCATTTTTTCTATTTCCTCCCATAATTCCAGGACTACATTCCCGAAATCCGCCGCTGTCGCCGGCTGATGATGATTGGCTGTGGTACATCCTATCACAGTGCAGTAGCTACCAGGCAACTTCTGGAGGAACTCACTGAGTTACCTGTCATGGTGGAACTAGCGTCTGATTTCCTCGACAGAAATACACCCGTCTTCCGTGACGATGTGTGCTTCTTCATATCTCAGTCTGGTGAGAATTTTTTTAATCTCTATTTTTCAAAAAAAAAAAAGCTTTTTTGAAGAGGTTAGAGGGTTTCTACTGTAACCACAGAGGTCTTTTAGTTCCGAAATCTAAGAGAGAAGGAAGACATGGTAGAAGAAAGCAGGCCGTTCCAAGGTTTGACAGAGGGAACTGTAACTGCTAAGGTCTTATCGTCCCGAAATCGAAGAGAGAAGGAATGCATGTGGTCTGTATCGTAGCATGCCCAACCCGTAGTCCATGTCCATAGTATATTCCTCATCAGATGGGCGAAAAGAAACACAATACTTCCTATTTAGGTGCTGTGTTTAACTCTAATTTCCCACGGTTTCATTCACAGGTGAAACGGCCGACTCTCTCATGGCCCTACGCTACTGCAAGGCCCGGGGTGCCCTTATTGTGGGCGTAACCAACACGGTGGGCTCTTCCATATCCCGCGAAAGTCATTGCGGGATCCATATCAATGCGGGGCCTGAGATTGGGGTGGCCTCCACTAAAGCGTACACCTCTCAGTTTATTTCCCTTGTCATGTTTGCCCTGGTGATGTGTGAAGATAGGATCTCGCTGCAAACCAGACGAAATGAGGTAAAATAAATAAAAGGAAGGTTGAATTTAATTAAACTTACTTAAATTTTTGTCAGAAATATCATTCCTCAAGATAAATTTTATGACTTAACTTGGACTCGAATCAACACCACTCTCAGTTTATTTCCCTTGTCATGTTTGCCCTGGTGATGTGTGAGGACAGGATCTCGCTGCAAACCAGACGAAATGAGGTAAAATAAATAAGAGGAAGTTTGAATTTTACTCTCAGTTTATTTCCCTTGTCATGTTTGCCCTGGTGATGTGTGAGGACAGGATCTCGCTGCAAACCAGACGAAATGAGGTAAAATAATTAAAAGGAAGTTTGACTTTTATTACTTAAATTTTTGTCAGAAATATCGTTCCTCAAGATAAATTTTATGACTTAACTTGGACTCGAATCAACACCACTGAGGTTGGTAGGTAAAATAGGTAAATCATTATGAAGTTTAGGAGGACTTGGGTTTTGTTTAGCGAGGTTAACGTTGGAGGCATTCTCTACCACCTAACTCTTGGAGGTCCATTATTATGGGGTCCAATCCTCTCATAAATGAGATTAAACTTTTTGTTTCCACCAAAATCAACACCACTGAGGTTGGTAGGTAAAATAAGTAAATCATTATGAAGTTTAGGAGGACTTGGGTTTTGTTTAGCGAGGTTAACGTTGCAGGCATTCTCTACCACCTAACTCTTGGAGGTCCATTATTATGGGGTCCAATCCTCTCATAAGGCTTTTTTCTGGGGTTATGATGCGAGTTACCAATTTAAATTGATGTGATGGCTTTTGTTTTGTAGTGGTTAATTTTTCTTAGAAAAAAAGTTGAACCAGATTTTTTTTTTCTTTTTTTTTTAGCTTTGATTTTTGTTTGGATTGTGCTAGTATACATAAGTTGAACTTTTGTATTTTGTTTCCCCCCATTATTTTACACCAGTTTTACACTATTTGCAGCACATTTAGTCAAGTTTTTGAGCTTTAAAAACTGAAACTGCCCTTCTAGGTATTATGAATTTGAATTACCGACCTGTTCAATTTACACCTTGCGTCAGCGCTGCCAAAAACATTGGTGTCATAATATTACATACTTTAGCTTTAAACAAGTTTGTGTATTTAAACCATCTATGTACCTATCAATATTCTTTACTCTTCTTACACTGTCCAAATTTACGGTGGATTTACACTGTCCAAATTTACGGTGGATTTTTTCAGCTCCTAAAAGGCCTGTTAAGCTAACAACCTGTTAAGTTCCATTTGATTTGTATAGGCTTAACAGGGCTGTTAATCTAACGGATTTTTAGGAGCTAAAAAGAAGGTTGGTGAAACCCACCCTTCTTAGTCTTTGTCTTCTAGCTCTATCCCTCTAGTGTTAGTACTTTCTATTTCTGTTAGTATGTACGCTAGATTTTCGTTCTGTGCTGAAAGCAATTCTTTTGTTACTTGTGTTTTATTCATTCGGATTTTTATTTTCCACTGTATTTTTTTTTCGTATAGTTTTCCTCTTTCTTTTCTGAATGATGAAATTATTTTATAATAGATTTTATATAAAACAATAAAATAATGAAATTTTATATTTTACTAGAAATTCACGTTGATTTCTGTTTCTGTCCTTTTCGCGAAGATTGGTCTCTGCGTTACGGAGCATAGTGTCCAGAGGAACGAAAAATAAATGTCAAATCATTGAATCCAGAAAATTGTGTCGAATTGAAAAAAATAGAAAATAATATATTTCAGGAATAGAAAATAATAAAAACTATATAAGAATATAATAAAATTCAAAAGTACAATTTTAGGAATATTTTTGTTCCAGATAATTAGGTATCCCTTACATTAAGCATTAAAGTGTTGTTTTAGTCTGAGATGTACAAAGGTTCTTCCCCCAAATAGTCTGAGTAAAAACATCCATTTAAATTACAGTTCGACGTTGCTTAACTTTAGTGATCTCTGTCGAGAATGAGGGACTCAGTTTAAGGTACGAAAAATAGATTTTATATATATATAACTAAATTTTCTTCGCCAACCTAGTTAGCTTAAAAGGTAGTGGCTCTTCCTTGTAAGCACTGGGATGTGGTTTCGATTTCCGTCCCAGTGGAGAACTTTATCCTCAACAGATAAGGTTCGTTCTTGGAACGGTGGCTCTCTCCTATCTTGTCATCCTTCTTCGATATCGGGACGGTAAGAGCTCCGTTGTTACACTTTCCTCTATCATGTCTCTAGTTTATCTTCCTCTAGTTTAGGAACGGTGGCTCTCTCCTATCTTGTCATCCTTCTTCGATATCGGGACGGTAAGAGCTCCGTTGTTACACTTTCCTCTATCATGTCTCCTCACACATAGCTTTCCTGTTTTGAAGAGTACAGCATGAAGGAATCCAGAAGGTTGGGTTCGACCAGTTCAATGGCATTTAATTCTTCCACAATATCTGTGCCGCAGTTTGTCGTGATTTTCCGCAATGCCGCCTGCAAATGTGAGAAAAAAAAAGAATAAATTAATCTCACGAAATACTTAAAGGTTTATAACTTTTATAAGCAACCCCCGTGGGTGGCCGAATGATTATCATTATTACA
The DNA here is from genome assembly GCF_000475195.1 of Diaphorina citri. NCBI lineage: Eukaryota > Metazoa > Arthropoda > Insecta > Hemiptera > Psyllidae > Diaphorina > Diaphorina citri. The sequence continues at coordinate 128,863 of NW_007378253.1, read as the reverse complement.
CTAGGCTAAACAGAGTGTTCAACCTAAAAGTGTAAATTTTCAAATTTGAGTCGCACTTTTATAAGCAACCCCCGTGGGTGGCCGAATGATTATCATTATTACACTAGGCTAAACAGAGTGTTCAACCTAAAAGTGTAAATTTCGTTGGAGGCATTCTCTACCACCTAACTCTTGGAGGTCCATTATTATGGGGTCCAATCCTCTCATAAATGAGATTAAACTTTTTGTTTTCACATAATTCAATAGTAGACCGATAAAAACTCGATTTTTCCTGTTTTTAATCGGAATTTTCCTATTTTATCTCCAGATCATCAAAGGCTTGAAAGTGATCCATGAACAGATTCGTGAAGTTCTTCAAATGGACAGTGAAGTACAGCAGTTGGCTAAGGAAATGTATGAACAGAAATCTATGCTGCTCATGGGCAGAGGGTATAACTATGCTACCTGCGTTGGCTAAGGAAATGTATGAACAGAAATCTATGCTGCTCATGGGCAGAGGATATAACTATGCTACCTGCATGGAAGGTGCATTGGTAAGTAGCATAACAAGGTGAAAGCATATTAAACTGTGTTATGAACAGAAATCTATGCTGCTCATTGGCAGAGGGTATAACTATGCTACCTGTATGGAAGGCGCATTGGTAAGCAGAATATATTATGCTGTTGCTTTATATTATAAATTTCCCTGGCTAAAGAAATAGCAAAGGTTGAGTGCGAAGGGCATCCACTCGAAAATTTCTGTAGCCAAAACTAAATGTCAGCCCAAAGCAATCACCCTAGGGCTGATTCACTGGGTGACGAAAAACGCCGACCCCGTCTGTACACGGGAAAAGAGTAGGAGGAGGAGCTTGATATTACACCACTTTATGATTAGCTGTGCGAATTGCTTTGCCAAAAATGTTTAACACACAAAGAAATATGCTGATTTTTTTGTCCCCATAGAGCCGTTAGGGGCCCCGTAAGCATTTGTTTGTGAGTTGTAAAGTTTACTGCACTTCTGGTTTAGATTGTTAAGTACATTAACGCAAGAGTAGGAGGAGGAGCTTGATATTACACCACTTTATGATTAGCTGTGCGAATTGCTTTGCCAAAAATGTTTAACACACAAAGAAATTTGCTGATTTTTTTGTCCCCATAGAGCCGTTAGGGGCCCCTTAAGCATTTGTTTTAAGTGAGTTGTAAAGTTTACTGCACTTCTGGTTTAGATTGTTATGTACATACATTAACATACACAAAAATCCCACTTTGAGGCTCAAGTGTAGGGACAAACAGCCCTATAAGTTGTGTTGAGCTAATATGAATGTACAACCGGCTTTGACTATGGGATGTTTTCATGTTCTTTCATGCTTTTTTCTTCTTCTTTTATGTTTTCATGTTTATTTTCTTCTTGTTCTTTTGTCCACTTAATTACATATTTTTATTTTTTTGGACAAACAGCCCTATAAGTTGTGTTGAGCTAATATGAATGTACAACCGGCTTTGACTATGGGATGTTTTCATGTTCTTTCATGCTTTCCTCTTCTTCTTCTTCTTTTCTGTTTTCATGTTTATTTTCTTCTTGTTCTTTTGTCCACTTTATTACATATTTTTTTTTCTTCTTCTTCAGAAAATCAAGGAGCTCACCTACATGCACAGTGAAGGAATCATGGCCGGAGAATTGAAACATGGACCCTTGGCTCTGATTGACAATTCCATGCCTGTTATTATGATTCTAACTCGGGACCCTGTGTATGTCAAGTGTATGAATGCTCTGCTTCAGGTAATTTTCACCATATTTAACTTGAAAAGCTTTTTTTTCCGATCTCCATAGGCCGCCCGGACACCCAAAGTCGGAGATCAGTTCAGACGGTCTGAAGACAAAATTTTGAACCTTTTTCCGCCATACACATTTCGACGCATCCTCCGTGGCCGAGTGGGTTGAGTCGCATATATCTTGAACTTTTTCTATCGAGTTCCTCATAAAAAATCTCTAAGTCATAAGGATTGACTATTTACATGCCTGAGATATAAAAAACTAGTAAAATCCCTTCACACAGGGGAGTATCGAACCCGTAACTTTTAAACTGTAAGTCCAATAGTGTTAGAAGTTGCACCATTCGATTCGGCGTTAAAAATCACATAGGATTGACTATTCACATGCTTATTTGTCAATAGTCCTGTTACCTACATTAAAACGAGTTAAAGTTAACCAGTGCTTCAAAAATTCAATGCAACAAGCAGTACTAAAAAAGAAGAAGAAGAAGAAGAAGAAAGAAAAAAGAAGGTAAGTTGTGAAATCAACTCTGTGACATTTTACCGCTGGCGAACCATAAAAGTCTGAAGTGGCCATAGTTTCGGAACCGCTTTGGAACATATGGGGCTTAAACCGCAAAATTTAGTGTCGAAACTGAAATAGACCGAAATAGACCGTAATGTTTTGAAGCGGTTCCGAAACTATGAGTCAAAAGTGGCCATATTTTCGGAACCGCTTCAAAACACATGGGGCTTAAACAGCAAAATTTAGTGTCAAAACTGAAATAGACCGTAAAATCTGGCAGTTAAGCCCCTTATGTTCTGAAGCGGTTCCCAAACTATGGCCACTAGGTATTAAAAATTTTAAATTCTCAAATTTGAGACAAATAAGCATGTGAATAGTCAATCCTATGTGATTTTTAACGCCGAACCGAATGGTGCAACTTCTAACACTATTGGACTTACAGTTGAAAAGTTACGGGTTTGATACTCCCCTATGTGAAGGGATTTTACTAGTTTTTATAAATAGGCATGTAAATTTCTCAAATTTGAGTCGCCATCTCAAACTTTCTCCATCGAGCTTCCTCATAAAATAATCACATAGGATTGACTATTTTACACCCTATAGGGTGAGATCTCCTCTAAAAAGGTACCTACCTACCTACCCATAGGTATTTTTTTTTTTTTTTTTTTTTTTTTTTTTAAGGCGCTTTAACACTAGGTACGGGACAGTAGGGTCGTTGAATATTTGAAATATAAATCTTACCCAGACAACGCAACCAGGACTCCATCGCTGTGGTTTCCTCCCTTTCCTCCTTGCACAGTTTCACCAACCGGTTTACTCCCTGTAGTTCCACACTTGTTGGGCATCTCTACGTCACTACATAGGTCTGAAAAATAACAATCCAACGTAAATGAGACTGGGTGAGGTTGAATGGGAGAGTAGGCGGATAGCTTGTCGCCAAATGGAGGGTAAAACCTGTCACTAAAAAACCTTTAGCCAGTTACCTATACATGTTGGCGGGAAATGCTGGGAATCGGAACCAGCCGGCCTAGCGCTTACGAAGGCAGACCGCTCCAAACTAACTAGCGCTGGCTAATATTTTTACCTTTTCTTTTACTACAGTTATGCCGAAACTATACTAATGAGAAAGTATTGCCAATCGTCCAAAAATTTTAATTAACTCGAACTCACCTGACAAAAGCAATCGCCGGACTTGTGTTTGAAGTCGCTCAGACGGGGCATTATCTCAGGCGCCCGTTGTAATCGGGTAGCCCTTGGGTTTGTAGGAAGCAAATAGAAGCCACCACGGCCGGCCCGGCCCTGAGCCACAAGACACTGGCGCCGGGTGCAGGCCGACGGGCGAGCCATGTTCGCAATCAGAGTGGCCGTTTGTTCCTGGAGAAAGACGCTCGCTCTGGTGGCGAGTTTGCGAACTGCTGTCAGGAGGATACCTGTGTGAGGGGATAGAAGGGGTTGTTATTAGAATTTATTGTGATTTCTTACTTTTTACCTACTATTAATAAGGATTTTTTTAATTGTGTTAAGCATATTTAAATGCTTGTCACAAATACCGATCCCCGATTATTACACATAGATAAATTTTATGACTTGACTTGGAATCGAACCACCAACCTCCAGATCCAAACTCCAACGCGTTAACAACTGCACCACTGAAGTTGGTTATTTAAAACGATAAGACCTCTTTATTAGCAGTTACGAGTTAAATGAGTTTCCTCATTTACCTAATATGAGCTACTTATTAGTCCTTGGGATCATTTACAACCAATCCTCTATTTTAGAAAAAAAGACAAGTTTGTGTAGGCACGATGTATTAGTCCCTTCCTATCCCAGAACGTCTTTCTTCATCTGCAATGTCTGCATATAGGAGGTACTTACCTATAGAGTTGTGTATGAAAAACTGAACGGGACGCCGGGACACCCCCTGAAATTCGGGACTGTCCCGGCCAATTCGGGACGTTTGGCAAGCCTACCTATTAGACCTTGGTTACACTGCGAAGGTAAAGGGACTTTTCGGTCCTATCCCAGCAGGATAACCAAGATATATTCTATTCTATTACCTACCTTGATCTGATCAAACAGAATCTGATCGACAATGGTGGCGAAGGATTTCCCGAGGCTGGATATTCTGGTTTTGAGTTTCTCCCCACTTGGAGGCTCCCGGAAGGCCTCGCTGCGTAGGGCCTCACATTCTGACCTCATGAGGGGAGAAGAGACTCGGTAGTCAGACAGGAACTGTTCTATGTGACCCAGAAGACTTTGAGATAGAGGCCCGATAAGCTCCCATTTAATCTTCTCGATTTGTCTGTAAATAGGAATGAATTATCATAATTTTCAGGCGCTTTGCACACTAGTGGAAACCGTTAGCCAACGTTCATATCACCTTGAATGCACTAGTTCTCGTCCGATCACTGAATTTAAGCAACGTCGAGCGGGAATAATGGATGGGTGACCGCTTGGGAACACCTCGTAGCTTTGACATTAAAAAAGTAGGTACACAAAAATCCCAAAGTGGCTGAGGTGTAAGGCAACCTTAACCTTGAGGGAAAATGTCATAAGGTTAACACAGAGCAGTGCACACTGGTGAAACCGAGTTTCATGAAAAAATCAGAACATTTTGATTTTAAGGTCTGAAAAGTCTAGTTGCCGATTGAGCCCGAGTTTGGGATGAAGACAATGTTATAATCTCTTTTTCCCTATCGAGGGGTAAAATGAGTATCCTGCATTATTTCCGGCACGACACATTTGTCACAACAAAATGTGTTAAAAGACACATCCCGAATTTCAGATGTCTAAAAATAGCGCAGAGAGCTCATATTCATAAGCCTACACTTAAAGATTATAGGATTAGACCCACCTAAGTGATAGTGTAGTAGATATTTAGAAATAATGTACGTAAAAAGGAAAAGGAATGAAGAATAAACTTGGAGCTCTAATTGAAACACCCTGTTTAAGGTAATCTACTCAGAATACATCCACACAGGAAGCGCAATCTTCCGAAAATATTTACTTCCCCCTCTGGGACAATTCCCTCAGCCAGTGACTAACCGGTGGATCTGTCGATCTGTGGGAGGGAGATTGGATAGACATTAGAGCAAAACTGTATATCGCAAATATCGCAATATTTTGCGAAGCCTTTCTTTATAGGATCATATGGAAATTCTAAGTCAAGTAGATTATAACAAGATGAATAGAATAGCTCATCCCTACTAAAGGGAATTCGGCAATATAGTAAAAGTACAAGTAAAGTAACGTACAAAGTTTTAATGACTTTTTCATGGCAGATAATACCGTCAACATCAAAGACAGACTGCAGTCCCCGAGAGTATAGATTTCATGCATTATACTTAAGTAGCCTTATGCCTGTGATATAATGCCAAAGTCAGCTGAGAACATCAGCCTTACATACAATAGAATGTTGAGGCTACCAAGACTTTGGAAGTACCACACACCGTAGACTGTCTACAGGTAAGTCGAACCAACGACCTCTGGATTACGAGTCCACAGACCTTTTAAGCATTTATTTTAAGAGGGGACTAACATCTTAGGTCTTGCCCCTCCACAGACCTTTAATTATAACACTAGGTCTGTGCTAATGATCATACCAAGACGTTGGAAGTACCACACACCGTAGACTGTCTACAGGTAAGTCGAACCAACGACCTCTGGATTACGAGTCCACAGACCTTTAATTATAACACTAGGTCTGTGCTAATGATCAAAAGAAAGACAGAAAGAAGAAGAAGAAAAAAAGTTACTATGTTATCGCCGTTTTCATTTCGTAGCAAAGAAACAACTGTTTACATTAGACTCGTGTGGTCTGTGTCGTAGCATGCCCATCCCTTGTGTACATCAGATGGGCGATAAGAGACACAATACTTCCCATATAGGTGCTGGGTCAACATGAGAGCCACAGAAATTAAGAATAACCTATTGAAAAATGTATTTGCAATCGAAATTTCGGTGCAATTTTTTGTGAGCTCTGGTGAAACTCAGGTTGGCCAGAGCGGCAGAAATGAGGAGGAGCGTTTCGCTGTTCAGTTGTTTCCTCATGAGTCCTGAGGGAAGAGAGAGGATTGTAGATTAACGTAAAATAATAGTTAAATAGTATCTACCTTAATACCCGCCACTCACGCGCAGACCGTCAGACAGACCGCAGACAGTCGAAACATGTGTAGGAGAAAAACCTTCAGATCCAAGTCTCTCCGACGGTCTACAGACCTAAGTCTGAAGCTTTCTCCGCCACACACGGTCTGAGCGTAATTAGCTGGCATAATTTTTCTGTATAGGTATGCGTATTGCGTGTCTAGGTCCAGAGAAAACTAAGGCCCAAGTGTATAGTCGCAAGGAATTATAAAGGATTCTAGGTGTTGTGATTCTCGAGATTCCTTTTGAGATTTCCTAAAAGGTTTCCTACAGACCCGTCTATGCAGGTTACTAACGCGATGGTAATCCGTCTCCATTGCACAGCGGGTCTTCAAATTTTCTCAAGACATTTTATTAGTGTAGGTATTTGAAGGAGTTTTAACAATAAAGTCCTTCCTCATTTAATATTCCTATGATATAATTACTTACGTGTGAGGGCGGCCACAAACGTGTCCACATGTCGGTGTAGGTCTGCCACACTCTGGTTGGTATCTAGCCACGGTGCAGTCACTTGTGCCAGAACAGAGATAGCCTCACTTAGTACTGTCTCATAAGGGCGGCCACAAACGTGTCCACATGTCGGTGTAGGTCTGCCACACTCTGGTTGGTATCTAGCCACGGTGCAGTCACTTGTGCCAGTACAGAGATAGCCTCACTTAGTACTGTCTCGTCACGAGACTCGTCCGCCAGGATGTCGGCGAGAATTTCTATCCCGTTGCACTGGAATGGGACGAGACGAACTCCATAAGTATTTTCAATCAACAGTTTTTATGGAAACTTGGAAACCTAAGGTTTTTCAAAGTCTAGTCTGCCAGCCTAGCCTAGTTACATGGTTGGTGGGGCGTCTGCCTTGTAAGCGCTAGGTCGCGGGTGTAATTCGATTCCACCCAACCCGAAGAGAGAAGGTAGACAGGATAGAAGAAAGCCAGCCATTCCAAGAACGAACATTATCCTTTCAGGATAAAATCTGCCCGGGGAAGAAGGCTAACCCGCGGCCTAGCGCTTACAAGGCGCTAACAACCAAGCTAACTAGGCTGGCCCATCTTTTTATCATTGTTATTTTTACTCATGGTAATGAAAATATAGATCGAAGTATGTTAACAAGTACCTTTTCAAGTTGTCGAATACACTGCACACTGGAACACAGCAAGGTGATGGTCCGAAGCGCACAAATGGTCACGTGAAGACAAGGCACGTCCAGACAGACGGACAGAATAGTACGCATGCCCCCACCAGGATAACGGGCCACCAGATTTCCAAGATGCGCCGAGTCCAGACCTAACTTGGTTAGACTGGAGAGTGTGGAGAGGACGGTAGCAGGAGTACGATCCTTTTCCAGGCTAGACAGGAGCACCTGGAATACAAGAGATTTTAAATGTTTTATTTTATCCTATCCTGATGTCTTCCTTCTCTCTTCGATTTCGGGACGATAAGACCTTAGCAGTTACAATTCCCTCTGTCAAACCTCTTTTTTTTTAAAAAAAAAAAAAAAGGATTTTATTCCTGGAATCCCTTCCAAAATATTGAGGTTGACAGGTTGACACATAAAAAAAAAGCTTTTAACTTTAACGTAACTGTATAACTGCTAAGGTTTTATCCTCCATGCGACAACATGCTACCCGCCGCGTGCCGCGTCATATTACCCTCACCTAACCTGAGTGGGGCTGGGGAAAACTAGCAGTACTCGGTTGCCCAGATGGCCACTCATCCAGATACCAACCACGCGCAACTTTGCTTGATTCCAGTGATCCTAATACATCAGTCTTCGATTTAGATGTCACATTTCGGTAGGTATTTAGAATTTAGATGTTACATTTAAGTCCAGTGTTTAGGTGCAGCACTTGGTTTCAACCCGTATCTCTTTTGTAGCGCTGTAGTGTTAAGTAATGTAGGTACCTACTTCCTGTGTTTAACATTACGTCTCTAATCACCACAGTAAGTAGCCTAAGTACCTATACACTTACGAGTAGGTATAGTACCTACCTATACGTATTGTCTTTTTTTTTATCAAGAAACAAGGAGAAGTCTTTATCCTAGCTGGGGCATGAACACGTGCCCTTCTGAACCAGGTGATTTCCCCTGACGGATATACGCTCCTGATTTTCAAAGTACAAGTAGGTGTTACCTATGTACCTAGGTACCTAGTGTTATGTATCTAAATTTTAATAGAATAGGATATGGCTCATTTATACTGCTAGAATGAGACTGAAAAGTCCCTTAACCCCACCCGCAGTCTATGATTTGATATGGGGTAATATGATATTCAAATGACCTATATAGGTACAACCTATAACTAACTTGGGAAATTGTATTTGCATATCAGTTGTATATAAGACTAAGTACCTACTTAAACATATGTATTGCATATCAGTTGCATATGATAGTAAATAAATTTCATATCAATTTTGCATATAAAACTACACGTGCCCTTCTGAACCAGGTGATTTCCCCTGACGGATATACGCTCCTGATTTTCAAAGTACAAGTAGGTGTTACCTATGTACCTACCTAGTGTTACGTACCTAAATTTTAATAGAATAGGATATGGCTCATTTATACTGCTAGAATGAGACTGAAAAGTCCCTTAACCTCACCCGCAGTCTATAATTTGATATGGGGTAATATGATATTCAAATGACCTATATAGGTACAACCTATAACTAACTTGGGAAATTGTATTTGCATATCAATTGTATATAAGACTAAGTACTTAAACATATGTATTGCATATACGTGCATATCAGTTGCATATGATAGTAAATAAATTTCATATCATTTTTGCATATAAAACCAAGTAAATCGTATATGAAACTAAGTAGATTGCATATGAAATTTCGTATACCTCATGCACGGCAATTTTTCCACTTTGTGCAATAACTATCGGTACCTAGGTATATCGCTTTACATAAAATAAACACGAATAAAATCATTACATATTGCGTACGAAAGAATCTCCAATAAAAATCTACATTCTATTCTTCCTACCAATATGGCATTACGACATAAATCAATTACATCGATCGTGAGATATACCGCCAATATAATTCTGTATTGGGGTTTGGAATCAGTAGCGATCTAACAAAACGCTTTGTAATTTTGTCCGAGGGTTTCTTTTACCCTTGTAGTTTAAACCCAAGTATAAAATACCCATGTTTACAAAGAAGGTGTCTAGTACCATTCTTTTGTCCGTTTATCAATTCTTTAACGCCGACCCCATATAAGTGGGAAAAGGTGAAGAATCAATTCCTTCTTTTCTTATCAAATTATCATATCAGCTGTGGATTTTTTATTTATTTAAAAATCCTTTTTTTTCTTATAAATTTAACATCACAGCGGGGGTTTTTTTTTTTTTTTTTTTTTCCCCCCCCCCCCCTCTTACTTCTTCTTTTGTATCTGATTTCAATTTATTTGTCCTGTTTATGTCAGTCTAATAGGATCTATGTATTTATTAATTATAATTACATAGATACTTACTAATACTAAACTTACTAAAGGATTCATTGGTCAATGGTTTTTTGTGGAATCAAACTTAGGTAGTTTAGGTTCTCCTCATCCTAGCCTTAAAATTCCGAAATATACCATCACTCCGCCACTGTTCGTCTTGGATTAATTATTTTGTAGCCCCAATATTGCCGGTTCTGATGTGTGGTCTGCACGAACCTGTGGTTTCCAATCGATTCTCGATTCAGTCATCAATTCATCAATCATTATGCATTAGTTGTAGCGAACTATTATGGCCATCAGAAAACCCCCCTTATTGTTATGAACAAATACAATCATTGTATTGCTTCCGAAGCAGAGGTATTGCAATATTTATTATCACGGAGGCGCTAGGTTCGAATCACGTATAATATCTCTAGTAGCGCGGTCAAACTTTCTTGACTTGGCGGGGCGGAGCGCTACCGCGATAAGGAATCCCAGTTGGAAATTTTATAACCAAACCTACTTATTCCCAGCCGAGGGCGAGGTATGGAATTTCAGCCTATTCGAGCCCTTTAGTCCTATTCGAGCAGTAGGTATAAGGACTTTGATTGTATTCTATATCCATAAACTGTAAAAAATAGCCCTATTAGTAGGCTTGCCAAATATCCAAAATGTCGATTCGGGACGCGAATCCGCGAACATAATTGCCAAATCCGCGAACATAATCGCAAAATCCGCGAACAAAATCGCCAAATCCGCGAACATAATCGCCAAATCCGCGAACAAAATCGCCAAATCCGCGAACAAAATCGCCAAATCCGCGAACAAAATCGCCAAATCCGCGAACAAAATCGCCAAATCCGCGAACAAAATCGCCAAATCCGCGAACAAAATCGCCAAATCCGCGAACAAAATCGCCAAATCCGCGAACAAAATCGCCAAATCCGCGAACAAAATCGCCAAATCCGCGAACAAAATCGCCAAATCCGCGAACAAAATCGCCAAATCCGCGAACAAAATCGCCAAATCCGCGAACAAAATCGCGAAATCCGCGAACATAATCGCCAAATCCGCGAACAAAATCGCCAAATCCGCGAACAAAATCGCCAAATCCGCGAACAAAATCGCCAAATCCGCGAACAAAATCGCCAAATCCGCGAACAAAATCGCCAAATCCGCGAACAAAATCGCCAAATCCGCGAACAAAATCGCCAAATCCGCGAACAAAATCGCCAAATCCGCGAACAAAATCGCCAAATCCGCGAACAAAATCGCCAAATCCGCGAACAAAATCGCCAAATCCGCGAACAAAATCGCCAAATCCGCGAACAAAATCGCCAAATCCGCGAACAAAATCGCCAAATCCGCGAACAAAATCGCCAAATCCGCGAACAAAATCGCCAAATCCGCGAACAAAATCGCCAAATCCGCGAACAAAATCGCGAAATCCGCGAACATAATCGCCAAATCCGCGAACAAAATCGCCAAATCCGCGAACAAAATCGCCAAATCCGCGAACAAAATCGCCAAATCCGCGAACAAAATCGCCAAATCCGCGAACAAAATCGCCAAATCCGCGAACAAAATCGCCAAATCCGCGAACAAAATCGCCAAATCCGCGAACAAAATCGCCAAATCCGCGAACAAAATCGCCAAATCCGCGAACAAAATCGCCAAATCCGCGAACAAAATCGCCAAATCCGCGAACAAAATCGCCAAATCCGCGAACAAAATCGCCAAATCCGCGAACAAAATCGCCAAATCCGCGAACAAAATCGCCAAATCCGCGAACAAAATCGCCAAATCCGCGAACAAAATCGCCAAATCCGCGAACAAAATCGCGAAATCCGCGAACATAATCGCCAAATCCGCGAACAAAATCGCCAAATCCGCGAACAAAATCGCCAAATCCGCGAACAAAATCGCCAAATCCGCGAACAAAATCGCCAAATCCGCGAACAAAGACCTTGGTTACACTGCGAAGGTAAAGGGACTTTTCGGTCCTATCCCAGCAGGGTAAACAAGATATTATATTCTATTCTATTACCTACCTTGATCTGGTCAAACAGAATCTGATCGACAATGGTGGCGAAGGATTTCCCGAGGCTGGATATTCTGGTTTTGAGTTTCTCCCCACTTGGAGGCTCCCGGAAGGCCTCGCTGCGTAGGGCCTCACATTCTGACCTCATGAGGGGAGAAGAGACTCGGTAGTCAGACAGGAACTGTTCTATGTGACCCAGAAGACTTTGAGATAGAGGCCCGATAAGCTCCCATTTGATCTTCTCGATTTGTCTGTAAATAGAAAATAGTCATTATAAGTTTTACAATCAAAACAGCCTCAGCCAGCCTAGTTAGCTTGGTTGGTAGCGCGTCTACCTTGTAAGCGCTAGGCCTCGGGTTCGATTCTCGCCCGGGGCGGATTTTATCCTGAATGGATAATGTTCGCCTAAATTACCTACCCGATACGTATTTTACCCCATATAGGGATATAGGGGTAAAATACTTCCTTTCCGGCATATAAATCATACAATATACATTACGGATACGTGTATGTATCTAGGTAGGCATCGTTTTAGAACGACACATTTGTCCCCACAGAATGTGTTAAAAGACACATCCCGAATTTCAGAAGATGTCTAAAAATAAAGCAGAGACCTCATATTCACATGAGCCTATACTGAGAGATTAGAGGATTAGACCCACCTAAGTATACCTACGGAAAGGATATAGGTATACTCCTCGCATAATATGTATGTCTACTGAACTACAGGATAGTGTAGGAAATAATGTACATAGGTAAACGGGAATAATGCACGGGAACGGGAATATCTTCACAATAACCTCACCCACCCTGAGTAATGCCCGGACGCCCGGAAAAGCCCACCAGATAGACACCCATCCAGATTTCAAAGAGGACGCCAAACTTCAGTTGCTAAACTTCAGTGATCTCTGGAAATCTGCTGAAGTGCTGGCTTCTTACGACGAAAAAAAAAAAAAAAAACTTGGAACTCAAATGGAAACACCCTGTCTAAGGTAATCTACTCAGAATACATCCACACAGGAAGCGCAATCTTCCGAAAATATTTACTTCCTTTCATGTGATAGTGTTTGGGTGAAATCATAGCACCGTGAAACACATCTGGTTTGAACCCTAGAACCCCAGACAGTGAGTCTCGGAGTCGCGTGCTCAGCTATTACAGTAGGTACCTATTCTTTTTCTTACTACTATTCTTGTATAGGTACTACTCTATTCATGACACATATGGTGATATAAGATACCTATTCTTTCATTTCTACTACTATTTTTGTATACTACGATTCCATTTATGACACATGGTGATTTTAAGGTACCTAAATACCTATTTACTAGTTTTGCTTCCCTACTTTGGTATATGGGAGAGGGTGCATTGTGTGATCACTTTTGGGGGAGATGATATTTTATTTTTCAAATTGTGAAGTTCAGTAAAACTGTCACATCCACCGATTTCAATTAATTTTGATTTTGGAAACTTTTCGTGATGTTGGAAGGAAAAACTGCGACATGTTATATCTGGGATAGCATGAGTCATGTATGCTGCTATTATCCAGAATATTGGATTGACTTGCAGATGAATCAGCCATTGAGTTTTCCCACTTCTTGATAAAACAATTTGAGTCTTGATCACATATCTGAGAGTACGTGTGATATCTTTGTAAGTTATTCCTTGGTTCAAATATCTCCGTGGCACTATAGTTATGGTTATCAACTGAATGATTCAACGGGCTTATAGTTTCATTGAAAGCCGTCGATTCCTTGGTTCAAATATCTCCGTGGCACTATAGTTATGGTTATCAACTGTATGATTCAACGGGCCTATAGTTTCATTGAAAGCCGTCGAAGTAATGTTCAAGGATACAGAATTTCGATTTTCACCCATTTGTTGTAAATTCGTACTCACGCATTTCTGAACTTTGTCATATATAACTTTACTGTCTAAATTTTTCTCGAGATTTTCGTAAATGCTTTCGTCTTTCAAGAATTCAAATTGTTTATTTTTAAAGCCAAGGCAAGCAACATTGCCAGGACCTGGCGTAGACATGGCACCAGCCAGTGGTGTTTGGAAACGTTGTGCTGTATCGGATATCTATGGAATATATCGATTCCTTTTTATTTTATTTTTTTCTGAAGAGACTTAATAGAAGGAACTGTAACTGCTAAGGTCTTATCGTCCCGAAATCTAACAGAGAAGGAAGACAGGATAGGAGAAAGCCAGCCGTTCCGTGAACGAACAATATCCGTTCAGGACAAAATACGCCCCGGGCGGAAATCGAATCCGCGGCCTAGCGCTTACAAGGCAGACGCACTGGCAACCAAGCTAACTAAGCTGGCAATGATTCGGTCTATTAGGTACATAGAATAGAATTTCTACCCTGCTTATAATACCAGAATGAGACTGAAAAGTCCCTTTACTCCCGCAGTCTAAACAAAGTCTTATAAAAGCACAGCTAAGGTGTTAAAAGAAAGGTTTTCCTTCGCCCATACCTGACAAACTAGTCTCTTTGCTGTGTCCTTGATCTCTTTTGAAGCTCGCCAAAAGTCAGCCATTCTTTTCTGCTGATTGCACAAGGGCCAGCATGATCAATGTCTTGAGCGTAGCATGAAGATTATAGAATCGGATAGGTTGGTACCTGTGTTTTACCTATATTTGTGATTTATAGGTAAAACCCATGTACATTTTTTTTTAGCTTGCGGTATTAGGTTCTGAGCTACTGAGCTCTGTTAATACAGCTGTACTTATAGGTAGGTACCTACTCTATCAAAAACAGATAATCCTTGTAGATCTACGCTGTTATTTCTGGCGTTATAGTGAAAGTCGTAACAGTAAGGCACAATATTAAAATAGAGGGTACATATTGTATCATAGGATTGTTCTAGTATCCAGTACCTAATTCATATCTAGTCTCTAGTTCCAGATACTTCTATGGATCTATGGTGTGGGTTTTTGTCTGAAAGTGCATGACAAAGATTAAGTTTAGTTCAAGGGTGTGCTGAAAGTCCTGGCTTCCATGAGGTGAGAAACCCCATACACGTCGGTCAACAGAATGCTCTATGGACTTTTCTGAAATCATTCAAAGAATATCTACTTACCTTCAGTTTCCAGTTATTATAAAAAGTCATGGGCACTCTCAAGAATATGTGTACGCGGATTTGGCGATTTTGTTCGCGGATTTTGCGATTATGTTCGCGGATTTGGCAATTATGTTCGCGGATTCGCGTCCCAAATCGACATTGTGGATATTTGGCAAGCCTACTACGAAGTGTACCTAAGGGTGGATTTCACCAATATTTTTTATGTTTATAAAATTCAGGTTAAAAAATGCTCAAAACATTGAGCAAAAAGGTCTAAGGAGAAACCCATTTATTTAGTTGTTCTCATGAAGTATGGGTGCAATAATTTTCATTTTTGGTCCATTTTGGGTCTCAAGCTGCCAAAAAGGGCATAGTCAAAACTGAGCGCAAGGACTCTCAGAAGAAACCATGTTCATATTATAACTCTTACATTAAGTTTCCAGTTATTATAAAAAGTCATAGGCACTCTCAAGAATATGTGTACCTAAGATTATAATAGGTGTTGCATATTTGCAGCCATGTATAGGTATAATATGCAAAGCTTATTTCTCATGCTCCAATTATCACACCGTGAAACCAGTTCAATGTCGAATCGGTTGAGTTGTTTTTGTGCTACTGTTTTTTGGTGTATTGTGGTGTATATGAAAGTGGGTAGTGGGTGCTATGTTATCTATTCTTTTTGACACACCCTGGGTCTGCTTTGTTTGTCTAAGACGCCTTTGTGTTGCATTGCCTCAGGACTTCAGGAGGCGAAAGTTGTCCCTTTGTATTCTGCGGGTACTAGCTGTGTACACGTACATTTTAAGTTGAGTCTCTATGATTTTTTTTTTTAACGGTTTTAATGTCACTGTACAACTGCCAAGGTTTTTAGTTACGGGGTTTTTACCATCCATTTCGCGACAAGCTACTCGCCTCCTCAAATTAACCTCACCCAGCTTGAATGAGACCGGGAAAAGCTAGAAGTACGCGACTGTCCAGATCGTCACCCATCCGGATGGTCACCCACCCAGAAATCCCTTGACAACTGGTGCATTGAACGTGCTACTGCCGCTGGCTACTGATGATGTTTAAGTTTTCCTTCACTCTCATTGGTCACGTGACCAATATAACGAAAGCAATAAGTAACAAAATAACAACCCCTGGCCAATTACCTGTAACTTTGGAACGCCCAAAGTTATATCGTGTCAAGAAGAAAATCCATATTCCTAACTGAGAAAAAAACTAGGGTGCCGGCAGCCTAATTTGGTGACTGGGTTCCGGCACTCTAATATTGAACTCTATATCAGGAAGCTCGACACTATAATATAGCATTCCAACAGCCTAAATCAGGGGAAGTATAACCCAATAATTAGAGATTTCTTCCACCCTAAACTCTCTGGCACCCTGTCACATCATTTTTTTCTTAGTGCTTCTTGTCAATAATGTCTCTTTGGTGAAATGTTTTCCCTCTGGTCAATAATTTATCTCGTTGAAGTGTTTTTTTCCTTCCTCGTCAAAAGAACGAGGGATTGTTTACGCCATTAGACAAGGCCATCCACTTTTCTGATTCAACCCGCCGGGTAACTGTTTCTGGATTGCTGTAAGTCTTGTCTGCCTGGGTGACGCCCTGATGCGGAAGATGTCTTAAGCATCGTGCACACTAAGATCTCTTAAGCAATGTCCACACTAAGATGCTCTTAAAGGCATAAGCCAGTGTCTACACCAAGAGTGTTCTTAAGCAATGTTCCACACGAAATGATTCTAGACACAATTTCCGACCACTAGAGTTGTCATCTAGCTTTAGCATTAAGCAGTCGCCTTATACACCAAGATGTCTTTAAGCAATGTTCAACACTAAATTGTCTTGCAATGTCTCCACACTAATGATCTCTTAAGCATAAGCAGTGTCGTACACCAAGATGTCTTAGGCAATGTTCACATAAAGATCTTTAAAGCATAAGCAGAAGTTTTACACCAAGATTCTTAAGCAGTGTCCACACTAAGATGTCTTAAGCAATGTCCATGTCCACACTAAGATGTCTTGAGCAATGTCACACTAAGATGTCTTGAGCAGTGTCCACACTAAGAGCTCTTAAGCAGTGTCCACACTAAGATGTCTTAAGCAGTGTCCACACTAAGAGCTCTTAAGCAGTGTCCACACTAAGATGTCTTAAGCAGTGTCCACACTAAGATGTCTTAAGCAATGTCCATGTCCACACTAAGATGTCTTGAGCAATGTCACACTAAGATGTCTTGAGCAGTGTCCACACTAAGAGCTCTTAAGCAGTGTCCACACTAAGATGTCTTAAGCAGTGTCCACACTAAGATGTCTTGAGCAATGTCCACACTAAGATGTCTTAAGCAATGTCTATACTAAGAGCTCTTGAGCAACGTCCACACTTTCGTCAGACGATGTCGATCGACATCGACTCGACATTGGAAACCCATAAAGGTGTTGGACACAGTCCACACATACGGATCAAAGGATTTTGGCGAAAAAAAAAGAAGATTATTGTGTGTTTTTATTATCATTTTTCAAGATGGGTGTTTCATCACCGTTTTTATTTCGTGGGTTCGATTCCCGCCCGCGGCGGATTTTATTCGTTCTCGGAACGGCTGTCTTTCTCCTATCCTGTCTTCCTTCTCTCATCGATTTCGGGACGATAAGACCTTGCAGTTACAGTTCTCTTTGTCAAACCTCTTGAAAAGAAAATGTATCACCTATCACACATTTGTAAATTTAACATTGAAAGTGTGGCCTTGCCTGATGTATGTACTTCTGGGTAAGCAATGGTCTTACAGTGATCCCGTGGGCTATATCGCATTTTCCCTGTTCCCTTGTTGGGAGTGCCTGTAAGTAAAAGATAAGTAAAACACATTAATAATTTATTATTATACTTAGGTATTGTGTTACTGTTGGGTACTGAGATCTTGTACAACCAGAGGCTATTAATAATGTCAAGTAGTTAAAAAAATTTACCCACAGTAAAAATAATGTCGTAGATAAATTTAGGATTCACAACTACAAGTTACAAGAGTCTGTAGGGTATCTCATTTAGACAGAATGACAGATAGATAGTGGGTACACCTATGTTGAAAGAAAAAAAAAAAATCGATGCCTTGGGGCCTAGAGGAAAAATATTTTCCTCAAAACGTGTCATATCAAAACGTGCTGCCCCAAGGGGAAATCTCTTTTGTATGGAACGTAAAGGTATGTCCACACATAGGCCATCGATGTCGACTGGACCGTCCACAGTCCACACTGCCTCGACAACATAGATTTACCTCGTCACCGTCGCGACGATCGAAGGCCGGTCGACTATGTTTGGACACACCTTTAAAGTACCTACCTAACGTAATGGTACCTACCTATTTAACAACAATATCACAAGTAAATATAAAAGAAGAAAAAAAATGTACAGAAAGTAATTTTATTATTGATTTGATAAGCTGTGTTTTTGTATTTTTAGCAACTTTCAGTAGAAAACCCTTTGGTCTTCTTTGTTTGTTTCTTTATTATTATTTTTTTTTTCTTTCAAACAAAATATTGAAGCTTGTTTCTTCTTCTAACTAAACATTCCGCCTGTTCTCTCTGTTCCAGGAATCTTCGCCTACTTGAATTACCTCACGCCCAAGACTCGTCTGGAAATTATCGAGCTTCTCATCAAAGGATTGAAGCGTTTGGAATACCGAGGCTATGACTCCTCAGGTAATAATGAACTCGAAGGTGACCACTTGGCGAGGTTACTGTACCCTTTTTTGTGACATTGTTGGTGGATTTTACCAATGACTTAATGAGAGATTTCATTAATGGGAGAGTTTTTAATCATCCAAAAAAGAGTTTTTAATAATTCAAAAAGGAGTTTTTAGTGATCCCAAAAGGAAGAGTTTTTAAAAACTCCCGTTTGGATCATTAAAAACTCCTTTTTGGATGATTGAAAATTTTCCCATTAGTGAAATCTCTCATTAAGTCATTGGTGAAATCCACCATGTACCTTAGACCGTTTTTGCATTACTTCAAGGCACATTCTTTTACATCCACGATTCCACGCCTATGCAAGAACGGAAAAGTTCGGTTAGAAAGTTTCGGCCCTGGTCGGGATTCGAACCCAGCTCCTCCGGGTTGAGAGTCAGTGCTCTTGACCACTCGGCGAGGTTACTGTACCCCTAAAAGAGTTACACGAAGACTGTACCTACCCGTGAGCGCAGTTGTGACTTTCGTGGTTTTTTTTTCTTTTCTTTTTTTATGGCAGAAATGACTGATGACGTATATGAGTACCTAATGATTCATTTCCAATTGAAGTGCTTCGTATTTCGTACAACACGTATCGTGTTACAACTGTTTACACTTAATTCTAGAGCCAGGCTGGAAATGACATCGATTTCCTAATGACGACAGTTTTGTCATGAATTCATTATTTTGTCATCACATACGAAGGACTACGAAGTAGGCTTGCCAAACGTCCCGAATTGGCCGGGACAGTCCCGAATTTCAGGGGGTGTCCCGGCGTCCCGTTCAGTTAGATGACGTATATGAGTACCTAATGATTCATTTCCAATTGAAGTGCTTCGTATTTCGTACAACACGTATCGTGTTACAACTGTTTACACGTAATTCTAGAGCCAGGCTGGAAATGACATCGATTTCCTAATGACGACAGTTTGTCATTATTTCATCATCACCTCATCCGTTGCTCTTGAAAATATCACACCTAACCCCATTTACCTACAAAAAAGTCCCATCTCACTTCGTTCAATCAAATAAGGGATAGGTGCGATTAAGTGCATTGGTTGCTCAACAGCATTCAGTGTAAGGTCCTGTAGAAATATGTAGATACCTACACGTATTGATTCGGTATCTAACGTTCAGTCGATCGTTCTTTTTCAGTACATTCACCTATCTATCTATTCACCTATCTACGGTGCCAAAGTAATATGCGCTGAAATAAAACAATCACTTGGAATTCAGAGATACATTGTAGCTATTTATTGATAATGTGGTGTGATGGGTGTGGTGTGTGTGGGGGGAGTGTATTTGTGTGTGTGTGGTGGTCCCGTACAAAGGACGGGTCAACCACTAGTTTATTATAAGAATTAAGTAAGCACACCGATGGAGGTCCCTCTGCGCCGTTTTTATTTCGTAGCAAACCGAATTGCCCATCCCCTAGCTAGTATGGGCGAATGTGAATAGGCGTTTCTGATTTAAATTGTCCTGATTTTCACCACCAGACATATTGCCATAATGGTGAGAATATGAGGAATCCAAGAAACACGTTAGATTTTGTGTGTAGGGTATCATATCTGCTACCCAGGGATTTTCACCAATGTTTCTTTTAATAAATAATCGTTATTTTGTCTTAATATTGAATGCATAGCTTCCTATTTTCACATTGTTGCGATTTTCACCAATGTTTCTTTTAATAAATAATCGTTATTTTGTCTTAATATTGAATGCATAGCTTCCTATTTTCACATTGTTGCTAGCTCTGCCTATCAAATGTGATACCCAGGTACCCAGAGGACATTATGTGTCTATCATATATGATACCCACGGTACGCAATGGGTTAATCCTATGTATATTTGTATTTACCTCAATAAAGAGTGATTATTTTTTGCTTAATTATATGCTTAATGCTAAAAAAATGCTTAATTATATTATGCTTAACCCTTACATTCTTTTTCCTTCAGGAAGGAGCGTTCGCCTTGTGCTTCAAGAGTAAACTGTTCCCAGGCGAATGTGTGGCCACTAGACGCGGTAGTCCCCTCCTGGTGGGAATCAAAACCAAGACCAGACTCGCCACTGATCACATTCCTATCCTCTATGGCAAGGGTAAGTGTCCCCTCGTGTTTCCTAACCATCCCCCACTGCTTTGAGTTTTTTTTTCATTATTGCTGACTTTTGTTAGATTTTTTTCTTTGAATTTTAGTTTGTCACTGATTTTGGTTGTCGTTTGTGTCAGCTACCACCTATTTTGTATTTTTTAATTTATTATTTGAAAGCTTAGTGTTACTATAAGTAATTAAGTATAAGCTATACAATGTTCAATTATTAGCAGGTTTTGTACTTAGGTGTGTAGCTTTTTATATGAGCACAATACCTACTTCTTTAGAAATGTCGGATCCTGAGCTTTTTTTAACAGGGTGTCAATAAGAACATTTTTATTAAGAAAACCTACTAAGTCAGTCATTTTACGCTTTTTGTGCTCATAATATATGTTTTTTTTCTCATTTCTGTGTTTATTTTCCGTATTTTTTCTGTCTTTTTTTTTATTTTATATACTTTTTTGCTGTGTTCATTTTCTCATTTGTTCTGTTTTTGTGTGTTTCCCCCCATCTCTTCCTAATCCATGTTTTATGTGATGGGGTGTGTTCGCCTTCTTCTTGTCCTCCATTATAGACTCGGAAGTTCACGCGATGACCTCAGGTATAAAATTCCGCTATAATCTGTTCGAGCTGGCAACCATCCGCTTTGGTGGTCGGGTGATGGTGATTCTGTGCCAATTTGATCTCGCGAGAAAAGACATCCAGTAGCTACCAGGCAACTTCTGGAGGAACTCACTGAGTTACCTGTCATGGTGGAACTAGCGTCTGATTTCCTCGACAGAAATACACCTGTCTTCCGTGACGATGTGTGCTTCTTCATATCTCAGTCTGGTGAGAATTTTTTTAATCTCTATTTTTGGAAAAAAAAACAAGCTTTTTTGAAGAGGTTAGAGGGTTTCTACTGTAACCACAGAAGTCTTTTAGTTCAGAAATCTAAGAGAGAAGGAAGACATGGTAGAAGAAAGCAGGCCGTTCCAGGGTTTGACTGCTTAAGGTCTGATCGTCCCGAAATCGAAGAGAGAAGGAAGACAGGATAGGAGAAAGCCGGCCATTCCGAGAACAAACCTTAGCTGTTTAGGATATGAACGCAAGATAGGCCCCATGCAATTATTTTTTTTTTCTTTTTTTTAAGATGATTGTTTCACCGCCGTTTTTATCTCGTAGCAATGAAACAACTGCTGTATTAGACGCATGTGGTCTGTGTCGTAGCATGCCCAACCCGTAGTCCGTAGTATATTCCTCATCAAATGGGCGAAAAGAAACACAATACTTCCTATTTAGGTGCTGGGTCTAACTCTAATCTCCCACGGTTCCATTCACAGGTGAAACGGCCGACTCTCTCATGGCCCTACGCTACTGCAAGGCCCGGGGTGCCCTTATTGTGGGCGTAACCAACACGGTGGGCTCTTCCATATCCCGCGAAAGTCATTGCGGGATCCATATCAATGCGGGACCTGAGATTGGGGTGGCCTCCACTAAAGCGTACACCTCTCAGTTTATTTCCCTTGTCATGTTTGCCCTGGTGATGTGTGAGGACAGGATCTCGCTGCAAACCAGACGAAATGAGGTAAAATAAATAAGAGGAAGTTTGAATTTTATTACTTAAATTTTTGTCAGAAATATCATTCCTCAAGATAAATTTTATGACTTAACTTGGACTCGAATCAACACCACTGAGGTTGGTAGGTAAAATAAGTAAATCATTATGAAGTTTAGGAGGACTTGGGTTTTGTTTAGCGAGGTTAACGTTGGAGGCATTCTCTACCACCTAACTCTTGGAGGTCCATTATTATGGGGTCCAATCCTCTCATAAATGAGATTAAACTTTTTGTTTTCACATAATTCAATAGTAGACCGATAAAAACTCGATTTTTCCTGTTTTTAATCGGAATTTTCCTATTTTATCTCCAGATCATCAAAGGCTTGAAAGTGATCCATGAACAGATTCGTGAAGTTCTTCAAATGGACAGTGAAGTACAGCAGTTGGCTAAGGAAATGTATGAACAGAAATCTATGCTGCTCATGGGCAGAGGGTATAACTATGCTACCTGCATGGAAGGCGCATTGGTAAGCAGAATATATTATGCTGTTGCTTTATATTATAAATTTCCCTGGCTAAAGAAATAGCAAAGGTTGAGTGCGAAGGGCATCCACTCGAAAATTTCTGTAGCCAAAACTAAATGTCAGCCCAAAGCAATCACCCTAGGGCTGATTCACTGGGTGACGAAAAACGCCGACCCCGTCTGTACACGGGAAAAGAGTAGGAGGAGGAGCTTGATATTACACCACTTTATGATTAGCTGTGCGAATTGCTTTGCCAAAAATGTTTAACACACAAAGAAATATGCTGATTTTTTTGTCCCCATAGAGCCGTTAGGGGCCCCGTAAGCATTTGTTTGTGAGTTGTAAAGTTTACTGCACTTCTGGTTTAGATTGTTAAGTACATTAACGCACACAAAAATCCCACTTTGAGGCTCAAGTGTAGGGACAAACAGCCCTATAAGTTGTGTTGAGCTAATATGAATGTACAACCGGCTTTGACTATGGGATGTTTTCATGTTCTTTCATGCTTTTTTCTTCTTCTTTTATGTTTTCATGTTTATTTTCTTCTTGTTCTTTTGTCCACTTAATTACATATTTTTATTTTTTTTTCTTCTTCAGAAAATCAAGGAGCTCACCTACATGCACAGTGAAGGAATCATGGCCGGAGAATTGAAACATGGACCCTTGGCTCTGATTGACAATTCCATGCCTGTTATTATGATTCTAACTCGGGACCCTGTGTATGTCAAGTGTATGAATGCTCTGCTTCAGGTAATTTTCACCATATTTAACTCGAAAAGCTTTTTTTTTATCTCCATAGGCCGCCCGGACACCCAAAGTCGGAGATCAGCTCAGACGCTCTGAAGACAAAATTTTGAAGCTTTTTCCGCCATACACATTTCGACGCAACCTCCGTGGTCGAGTGGGTATCACACTAGGTTTTGCACGCCGCAGGTCTCGGGTTCGATTCGGCTTTTTGTTTGGAGTTCGGGGTGCACTCAGCCACGTGAGGACAATTGAGTAGCTACTTTAAACGAGTAGCGACCAGTGGCGGCATTACCCGTGTAAAAAGATTATTGAATTATGGATATTGAGTGCAAAGGAGGCACTTAAGTAGTAGAATAGAACAGAATAGAATATATCTTGTTTATCCTGCTGGGATAGGACTGAAAAGTCCCTTTACCCCCGGATTCTAACCAGGGTAGCAAGGCACTTAAGTAGTAGAATAGAACAGAATAGAATATATCTTGTTTATCCTGCTGGGATAGGACTGAAAAGTCCCTTTACCCCCGCAGTCTAACCAGGGTCTTATATATTTTGACATATTATAAGGAACATGTTTTGCTGTGCTCGCTAGTAATTCTGTGATATCCATTAAAGTTGTAAAAGAGCCCTGCTTTACCACAAATAATTCGTGATTTGTCGAGTGGGTATCACACTAGGTTTTGCACGCCGCAGGTCTCGGGTTCGATTCCCGGCGGGGTCGTAGTTTTTTCGGCTTTTTGTTTGGAGTTCGGGGTGCACTCAGCCACGTGAGGACAATTGAGTAGCTACTTTAAAGGAGTAGCGACCAGTGGCGGCATTACCAGTGTAAAAAGATTATTGCATTATGGATATTGAGTGCAAGGCACTTAAGTAGTAGAATAGAACAGAATAGAATATATCTTGTTTATCCTGCTGAGATAGGACTGAAAAGTCCCTTTACCCCCGCAGTCTAACCAGGGTCCAATAAAAAATATTTCTTTTGCAGCTTTTTAAGACTAAAAAGCTTTGAAATCCGGTGTTGGTTGAGCTGCTTGTTCGTATTTGGCTTTTTGAAATTGATCCATGTATGATTCACCTGGTCATAAGGTTTGGTGGTAGATTTTGTTTGCACCAATAAACTAACCAGGGTATTATATATTTTGACATATTATAGGGAACATGTTTTGCTGTGCTCGCTAGTAATTCTGTGATATCCATTAAAGTTGTAAAAAAGCCCTGCTTTACCACAAATAATTCGTGATTCGATATAAGTTAATTCAGATAATCCTAGTAACTTATTTCTATCTTCCCATTAGGTTATTGCCCGAGATGGTCGTCCCATTGTTATCTGTGAGAAGGGAGACACGGAAACCCAGGCTCTGGCTACCAAGACGTTGGAAGTACCACACACCGTAGACTGTCTACAGGTAAGTCGAACCAACGACCTCTGGATTACGAGTCCACAGACCTTTGATTATAACACTAGGTCTGTGCTAATGATCAAAAGAAAGACAGAAAGAAGAAGAAAAAAATTACTATGTTATCGCCGTTTTTATTTCGTAGCAAAGAAACAACTGTTTACATTAGACTCGTGTGGTCGTAGCATGCCCATCCCTTGTGTACATCAGATGGGCGATAAGAGACACAATACTTCCCATATAGGTGCTGGGTCAACACGAGAGCCACAGAAATTAAGAATAACCTGTTGAAATCTTGAAATATGTATTTGCAATCGAAATTTAGGTGCAATTTTTTGTGAGCTCCGGGATTCGAACCCGGGACCTTCTGGCAAAACGCAAACTAACCGTGTCCCCCCTCTATCATTTCAGGGTATCCTTACCGTGATTCCCATGCAGCTTCTGTCCTACCACATCGCTGTACTCAAGGGTTGTTGTTCCTGGAGAAAGACGCTCGCTCTGGTGGCGAGTTTGCGAACTGCTGTCAGGAGGATACCTGTGTGAGGGGATAGAAGAGGTTGTTATTAGAATTTATTGTGATTTTTTACTTTTTACCTACTATTAATAAGGATTTTTTTAATTGTGTTAAGCATATTTAAATGCTTGTCACAAATACCGATCCCCGATTATTACACCTAGATAAATTTTATGACTTGACTTAGAATCGAACCACCAACCTCCAGATCCAAACTCCAACGGGTTAACAACTGCACCACTGAAGTTGGTTATTTAAAACGATAAGACCTCTTTATTATCAGCCATGTTGGCAATCAGAGTGGCCGTTTGTTCCTGGAGAAAGACGCTCGCTCTGGTGGGGAGTTTGCGAACTGCTGTCAGGCCGTTTGTTGTATGAGCTACTTATTAGTCCTTGGGATCATTTACAACCAATCCTCTATTTTAGAAAAAAGATAAGTTTGTGTAGGCACGACGTATTAGTCCCTTCCTATCCCAGAACGTCTTTCTTCATCTGCAATGTCTGCGCTCTGCATATAGGATTATAGGAGGTACTTACCTATAGAGTTGTGCTATTGCAATATTTATTATCACGGAGGCGCTAGGTTCGAATCACGTATAATATCTCTAGTAGCGCGGTCAAACTTTCTTGACTTGGCGGAGCGGAGTGCTACCGCGATTAAGGAATCCCAGTCCCAGTTGGGAAGGAAATTTTCTAACCAAACCGAGGGCGAGGTATGGAATTTCAGCCTATTCGAGCCCTTTAGTCCTAAACAGAGCAGTAGGTATAAGGAATTTGATTGTATTCTATATCCATAAACTGTAAAAAATAGCCCTATAAGACCTTGGTTACACTGCGAAGGTAAAGGGACTTTTCGGTCCTATCCCAGCAGGGTAAACAAGATATTATATTCTATTCTATTACCTACCTTGATCTGGCGACGAGGTGAAGAGGTGAATTTACTTTGTCGGGGCAGTGTACGGTTTCAGTCGACGTCCATCGACGAGCTCAAATGTGTGTGGACACAGCGTAAGATAAACGATTTGAGATAAAAGTCGATCTACGGAGATTACCAGCGCGCTGGTAATCCGTCTCCACTGTGCAGCGGGTCGTATTCCTTATTTGATGTTCCTATGATAATTACTTACGTGTAAGGGCGGCCACAAACGTGTCCACATGTCGGTGTAGGTCTGCCACACTCTGGTTGGTATCTAGCCACGGTGCAGTCACTTGTGCCAGTACAGAGATAGCCTCACTTAGTACTGTCTCATCACGAGACTCGTCCGCCAGGATGTCGGCGAGAATTTCTATCCCGTTGCACTGGAATGGGACGAGACGAACTCCATAAGTATTTTCAATCAACAGTTTTTATGGAAACTTGGAAACCTAAGGTTTTTCAAAGTCTAGTGTGCCAGCCTAGCCTAGTTACATGGTTGGTGGCGCGTCTGCCTTGTAAGCGCTAGGTCGCGGGTGTAATTCGATTCCACCCAACCCGAAGAGAGAAGGAAGACAGGATAGGAGAAAGCTAGCCATTCCAAGAACGAACATTATCCCTTCAGGATAAAATCTGCCCGGGGAAGGAGGCTAACCCGCGGCCTAGCGCTTACAAGGCGCTAACAACTAAGC
The DNA here is from genome assembly GCF_000475195.1 of Diaphorina citri. Classification (NCBI taxonomy): domain Eukaryota; kingdom Metazoa; phylum Arthropoda; class Insecta; order Hemiptera; family Psyllidae; genus Diaphorina; species Diaphorina citri. The sequence goes on along the minus strand of NW_007378253.1, from coordinate 101,803 downwards.
TAACTAGGCTGGCCCATCTTTTTATCATTGGTATTTTTACTTTCTATTACCCTTACGTATAGGGAACCTATACAAGGTAATGAGAAAGTATTTACTCATGGTAGTGAAAATATAGATCGAAGTATGTTAACAAGTACCTTTTCAAGTTGTCGAATACACTGCACACTGGAACACAGCAAGGTGATGGTCCGAAGCGCACAAATGGTCACGTGAAGACAAGGCACGTCCAGACAGACGGACAGAATAGTACGCATGCCCCCACCAGGATAACGGGCCACCAGATTTCCAAGATGCGCCGAGTCCAGACCTAACTTAGTCAGGCTGGAGAGTGTGGAGAGGACGGTAGCGGGAGTACGATCCTTTTCCAGGGTAGACAGGAGCACCTGGAATACAAGAGATTTTAAATGTTTTATTTTACTGATACATCCACCAATTCGATAAATGTGATCTTAGTAAGTAAAAGTGTCACATCCACCATTTATGTTTGTAATGTTGGAAGGAAAAATGGATACATCCACCAATTGAAAAAATAGTAAAGTTATCTTTGAAAGAAAAACTATCACATCCACCAAATTACCAACACATCCATGAGAAAGCTATGTGAGACACCTAGAATATAAATTAAGAACCTAGGTATGTTTACCTATGAATAACTTTTATTTCTTCATTACTACAGTTGTTACTATAAGGGGGTGAAAACAATTGTTTACCTAGTAAGGGGGGACTCAGATCTTCTTCCTTTGCATCTGGGTTGATGAAGCTGGGGGACACCCTTGATAAAATGATAAAAATAGAGGTGAGAGTTTGTGTCAAATTTCATAGAGGTACTCGTATCTCATATCATAGATTTGAAATCTATGCTTTGATCTGTCCTTTTAATCACAAAGTAGATGTGATGTTTAGAAATCCAAATTGGTGGATGTGACAGTTTTCCCACGCAAAGTTGGAAATCAAAATTGGTGGATGTGCCAGTTTTCCCACACGAATTTAGAAATCCAAATTGGTGGAGATGCCAGTTTTCCCACACGAAATTATAGAAATCAAAATTGGTGGATGTGCCAGTTTTCCCACACGAAATTATAGAAATCAAATTGGTGGATGTGAAAGAACTATCACATCCACCAAATTACCAACACATCCATGAGAAAGCTATGTGAGACACCTAGAATATAAATTAAGAACCTAGGTATGTGTACCTATGTATAACTTTTATTTCTTCATTACTACAGTTGTTACTATAAGGGGCTGAAAACAATTGTTTAGTAAGGGGGGACTCAGATCTTCTTCCTTTGCATCTGGGTTGATGAAGCTGGGGGACACCCTTGGTAAAATGATAAAAATATAGAGGTGAGAGTTTGTGTCAAATTTCATAGAGGTACTCGTACCTCATATCTCATATCATAGATTTGAAATCTATGCTTTGATCTGTCCTTTTAATCACAAAGTAGATGTGTCAATGTTACTCCTATCGAACGAACAATTGGTGGATGTGCAAGTTTTCCCACACGAAGTTAAAAATAAAATTGGTGGAGATGTCAGTTTTCTCACACGAAATTATAGAAATCAAATTGGTGGAGATGCCAGTTTTCCCCACACGAATATCCTATCCTGTCTTCCTTCTCTCTTCGATTTCGGGACGATAAGACCTTAGCAGTTACAGTTCCCTCTGTCAAACCTCTTTAAAAAATTGAAGAAAAAAAAAAAAGGATTTTATTCCTGGAATCCCTTCCAAAATATTGAGGTTGACACATAAAAAAAGCTTTTAACTGTATAACTGCTAAGGTTTTATCCTCCATGCGACAACAAGCTACCAGCCGCGTGCCGCCTCATATTACCCTCACCTAACCTAAGTGGGGCTGGGAAAAACTAGCAGCACTCGGTCACCCCGATGGCCACTCATCCGCGTACCAACCACGCGCAACTTTGCTTGATTCCAGTGATCCTAATACATCAGTGTTAGCGATTTAGATGTTACATTTAGGTACCTATTTAGATGTTACATTTAGGTAGGTACCTATTTAGATGTTACATTTAGGTAGGTACCTGTTTAGATGTTACATTTAGGTACCTGTTTAGATGTTACATTTAGGTACCTATTTAGATGTTACATTTAGGTACCTATTAAGATGTTACATTTAGGTACCTATTTAGATGTTACATTTAAGTACCTATTAAGATGTTACATTTAGGTACCTGTTTAGATGTTACATTTAAGTACCTATTAAGATTAAAGATGTTACATTTAAGTACCTATTTAGATGTTACATTCAGTGTCTAGGTGCAGCACCTGGTTTCAACCCGTATCAAATTCTATTTCGTATTTTCAGCGCTGTGTTATGTTAAGTAATGTACCTACCTACTTCCTGTGTTTAACATTACGTCTATAATCACCACACTAAATACCTACACACTTACGAGTAGGTATAGTAGGTACCTATTGTCTTCTTTTCGTCTTTGTCTAATGAATTTGATTTTGAAAAATAATTTGCAGTTAAATTTTCTAGAAGTTGTCTCTGAGCCGGTTTCAAATTCTGCAAGATTACACTATTCCTCTCTGAGGTGCTTTGAGTTCTATTTTCTGATAGAACTGATTTCATATCACTTGATATTTCGATTGCTGGATCCTTTTGTGTATTTCTTTCGTCTTTGTCTAATGAATTTGATTTTGAAAAATAATTTGCAGTTAAATTTTCTAGAAGTTGTCTCTGAGCCGGTTTCAAATTCTGGAAGATTACACTATTCCTCTCTGAGGTGCTTTGAGTTCTATTTTCTGATAGAACTGATTTCATATCACTTGATATTTCGCTTGCTGGATCCTTTTGTGTATTTTGTACTTCAGGTATTACATTGGTATTGGAATAGACACTAGCAGCATAAAGCTCCTGTGAACTTGTAGCATGAGGTAGATTTTCTATTGTGCATACATTTTGATTTGACATAGTTGATGCCTTTTTACTTGACCCAACAGGAGTTCTCATTTCAATAACTCGGGATGTTTTCAGCAGCATAAAGCTCCTGTGAACTTGTAGCATGAGGTAGATTTTCTATTGTGCATACATTTTGATTTGACATAGTTGATGCCTTTTTATTTGACCCAACAGGAGTTCTCATTTCAATAACTCGGGATGTTTTTGAGTTTTGATTTTGGTTTTTATCAGTTCTATAAGGCTGAAAATTGTAAGTTTCCCTGAAGATTTCGTTACTTCGAGTCTGCGGTAATGTTGGGTTTTGTCTTTGGTATAGTTGCTGTTGTTCGGAATAACTTTGGTATAATCTAGGATTTACATTTTCTTCGTTTTGGTGACTGACTAGATTCAATGACATCGAGTGTCTATTTTTCTTAGTGTTCTCTATTGACGACTTCTTGTCAGGATTTCTTATCAATCCCAGAGACTTTCTATTATCTTTCTTCCTAAGATAGTTTAACTTTTCACTCTCTATCAAACCTGTTGGCTTATACTTCGGAGGTTCTGAATAGGGGGGAGTTTGAACTGGTTTCCCTGATAATGGTTGATTTTGTCTTGACTTTGTCACTCTCTATCAAACCTGTTGGCTTATACTTCGGAGGTTCTGAATAGGGGGGAGTTTGAACTGGTTTCCCTGATAATGATTGATTTTGTCTTGACTTTGTGACATCATGATGTAATAAATGAGAAGTGACACCATTGTCCAATACTGTTGAGTTGTTGTGAACACTGGTATAAGCTTTTTTGTCTTTCTCCTGTGTATTTGATTTAACAGGCTTTCTCGCTCTGATCGGTGTGTCCGAGTATTGACTTTCAGGCAGAATGATATCTTCATTGCCTTCCACCTCCTCCGCTATATTCTCGCATGGTTCTGGACTAGAATGTATTTGGTTTTCCGGTGTGTGTGCGAAATTTCTCAAATGTTCAGCACTTTGCTTGGAATTATAGAAATCAAATTGGTGGAGATGCCAGTTTTCCCACACGAAATTATAGAAATCAAATTGGTGGAGATGTCAGTTTTCCCACACGAAATTATGGAAATCAAATTGGTGGATGTGCCAGTTTTCCCACACGAAGTTAGAAATCCAAATTGGTGGATGTGCCAGTTTTCCCACACGAAGTTAGAAATCCAAATTGGTGGAGATGGCAGTTTTCCCACACGAAATTATAGAAATCAAATTGGTGGAGATGTCAGTTTTCTCACACGAAATTATAGAAATCAAATTGGTGGAGATGCCAGTTTTCCCACACGAAATGATAGAAATCAAATTGGTGGAGATGCCAGTTTTATTTCCCGAGATGATCACTCAAATCAAGGCGGAATGCTAGGATCTCTTTTTCCCTTGTCCTATCAATCCTGACACATCACTTGTTGGTTCGTGAAGTAGATAGGTACTCGACACATGGGTACAAAATCTCGTAATTACCGACCTAACACTTTACCTATTTAGGCAACTTGTAATTTCACGTAGGTAATATAAAATAGTTTGAAATTTTTTGTATTAAAAAAGCATTGTTATTGTTGATGATTAACAACAACAAAACACCGGAAGTTTTTGTTGAAGAATTCATCTTGGCAGAACAATTAAATCTTTAGTTCGCTAGTATTTATGAACTTATGACCGTCTTATGGGTGAATTCTATTAATTTATTACACACTTCTTATTCATTACACACTCCTTATTCATTACACATGAGATGCAGGGGTAATATATGAGTGTTTTAATGGTTATTTTAACAGAACAGGTGTTTTGTTTATAAACTTCTCACGTTGGGCATTCTTGCATCTACTGGAAGTTATTCTCATGAGATTGACTAGTTAGCACTCATAGAGCACTTCATGATGTTGCTTGTAGGTATGCTGATGTACTACAGTAAATTTTAATCTTTCATGTAACTATTGAGGATTTTAAACCCACGTATTTGCTACTTGAGTGGAGCACAGAATTCAGTGCGTCCCGTCCATATTTTGGCCTAGCAGCGAGCAATGGCAGCCCAGCTTGGCGTTTCTACAGAAATGATTTTACATCACATCACATTTGAATATCTATCAATTTCTGGAACCACCAACTTGTCAGTTAGTTTTCAAACTGTTCCACTTATTAAGAAGGTATTTTAATGCAGCACTTTCAAATCAAATTAGTGTCAATGTTACTCCGTCCCCTAAAAAAAATTGGTGGATGTGTGAGTTTTCTCACCCGAAGTTGGAAATCTAATTGGTGGATGTTACACTTTTCCATTGTTAAGTATTTATAATAGACTATCAGGTTTGAACTAGGAGTTCCATCTTCCACCTAAGCTAATATTTTAATAGATCACCCCTCTATTGATAGTTTTTTACTATGTTTCCTTGTGTGTGTGTGTGTGTGTGTGTATTTTTTTTTATTCTTACCTTAGTAGTTTGGTGAATTCGCTGGAAATGGTCCGAATCTTCTCCTGTAAGGTGAGGATGTACTGGGATACAGGTCCCGACAGGATCTGGTTCTCCCCCAGGCGTTCCGAGTGCTGGAATCCGAGAATCCGGAATCTTGAGAGCGGTGACTCCCATTTGAACTGCTTGGACTGCTAGATGGTGATAGACTGTCCTCTAGGTTGAGGTTCGGCCACCAAACCTTACTGTATGTACGATGAAAATCGCCCATTTTTTCACATCTGAAACAAGATCAAAATGAAAATATTTTACATCAGATAGTAATGATACTCATGATAAATACCTATGGCAAGATGGATATCTGCTGGAATCCGAGAATCCGGAATCTTGAGAGCGGTGACTCCCATTTGAACTGCTCGGACTGCTAGATGGTGATAGACTGTCCTCTAGATTGAGGTTCGGCCACCAAACCTTACTGTATGTCCGATGAAAATCGCCCATTTTTTCACATCTGAAACAAGATCAAAATGAAAATATTTTACATCAGATAGTAATGATAAGTACTCATGATAAATACCTATGGCAAGATGGATATCTAATAACTGCTCTCTTGAAAGAATTCGGGGTTCATAAAATATTTACGACAACGTCGGGCCGAGGGTACACAACCTGTATGCTGAGTCTACGGCCATTAATACCTGTGGATACCTTGTCACTCAGATACGTTATTCTATTTTGAAGTCAGTGTCAGAGCCGTCTTGGGAATGTCATTTGGATCGTCTCCAAAACGTTCAATGTTCCAGCAGATATGAATTGAGAGCTGTCACAATCACAACAAATCAAGCGATGTGTTTGAATTTATTGTTCTTATTTTTTGGAAGAGGTGTAAACATTCTGAAGAAGAAATTTAGAAGAGATGTAGACTGTCCTCTAGATTGAGGTTCGGCCACCAAACCTTACTGTATGTCCGATGAAAATCGCCCATTTTTTCACATCTGAAACAAGATAAAAATGAAAATATTTTACATCAGATAGTAATGATACTCATGATAAATACCAATGGCAAGATGGATATCTCGCTGCATTCTAGAATTCGGGGTTCATAAAATATTTACGACAACGTCGGGCCGAGGGTACACAACCTGTATGCTGAGTCTACAGCCATTAATACCTGTGGATACCTTGTCACTTAGATACGTTATTCTATTTTGAAGTCAGTGTCAGAGCCGTCTTGGGAATGTCATTTGGATCGTCTCCAAAACGTTCAATGTTCCAGCAGATGTGAATTGAGAGCTGTCACAATCACGACAAATCAAGCGATGTGTTTGAAATTATTGTTCCCTTTTTTTGGAAGAGGTGTAAACATTCTGAAGAAGAAATTTAGAATAGAAGAATTCAAGTAGGTATCTGACGCACTTCGATGTTAGGGGTTAGGCGCCATTTGCTAGAAGAACCGAGAAGAGAAGAGAAGAAAAGAAAAAAGAAAAGAAGAGAACAGAGAAGAGAATACAAACATCTTATTTATCCTGCTGGGATGGGACAGGATTGAAAATGGACCCAAGGTACCTAAATGAAGTTATTGATAGTAAACTCCGTTTTCTTGGCGATTTATATAAGAAGTTAATGATGCTTGAAAAGTTCACCTTTTGACCACATAGCAGTTAACTCCCATGTAAGACTTTAGGACTTGGAGGTAATTGTGTCCGTAAAAGAGTTCTTATCTCAAAATATCATCTACAAAAAAATTGAACTTTAGTACCTACTTAAAATTAAACTTAATGTGTAAGAGTTTAGGACTGTAGTTTCTGTGGTCTAATTTGGTTGCCGCAAAATAATTATGTTACCTGCCTGTGATTTTGTTTAATCGCTAGTTTTGAGCAGATTAAATGTAGGTATGCCGAAACCCCTTCAAAATCTATTTTGTGTTAATATACGAGTAGGCCGAACAGCTCTTCGAACTCTTGTTCCGAGATCAACGCTTTCGACTGCAAGGCGGTCATGTATTCTGCATCGTACCTCTGGGACAATTCCCTCAGCCAGTGACTAACCGGTGGATCTGTCGATCTGTGGGAGGGAGATTGGATAGACATTAGAGCAAAACTGGTATATATCGTAAATATCGCAATATTTTGCGAAGCCTTTCTTTATAGTATCATATGGAAATTCTAAGTCAAGTAGATTATAACAAGATGAATAGAATAGCTCATCCCTACTAAAGGGAATTCGGCAATAAAGTAAAAGTACAAGTAAAGTAACGTACAAAGTTTTGACGACTTTTTCATGGCAGATAATACCGTCAACATCAAAGACTGCAGTCCCCGGGAGTAGATTTCATGCATTATACTTAAGTAGCCTTATGCCTGTGATATAATGCCAAAAGTCAGCTGCGAACATCAGCCTTACATACAATAGAATGTTGCCTCTCAATGTACCATGTTGGCAGATTGTAAAATTTGCGAAAACCCGAGATAACTGCTGAGCTCTCTGGCAAACAACTTGAAATCATGCTTCAAACACAAGGTCTAGATATGTCACCCGACACTCGGCGATGTGAACAAAACATGGCTCAGCGGGTGTTATCAATAACCCATTGTGTTCCTGATACCAAACACCAGACTCTGGCTTATGTTCATGTTAAAATTACGGATTACAGATTGTATTCATGACAAAGCAAAACAGAGGGCTGGCCTATTGTACCTAACGTACGTCTGAATAAAGCTTTCCTGATTTGCAGAATGGGGAAGGAGAAAAAGGACATTAAGAGAAAGTAAAAGTAGACAAAAAGACTGAAAAAGAAGAAAGAAATAAAGGGACTTAAAAGTCCAAAGGAAAACTTGTGTATCATTCATATTAATTGCCCTTTCAAATCTTTATTTTATCCGTCTTCTCTTCCTCCCACTTTCCCAAAAGGTCTTTCCTGGAACAGTGGGTACTAGGTACTTTCGAGTACCGCCCAACGGTCCCAATGAATCGGTTTGATGACACAAATTGGGCATAGGTACTTTCGAGTACCGCCCAACGGTCCCAATGAATCGGTTTGATGACACAAATTGGGCAAAAAGGACATTATTTGGTTAATCAAGATAGCTGATCAAGATAGTAGATCTTTTACCAAGACTATGGACTACAAGTTATGTTATTGTTTCAAATTCAAGATATTAGCTTACATTAAATGGCATGATATTATGATATGCTACAATGATAACATGAAAGTTATAGTCGCTAAACACGGACCAAAACAGTCATTTGAACCGGAATATTGTCTATTACCTTTCTGCTTATAAAGCGCCAGTTAGAGCTCAGGCGAGTATCTCGCGTTAAGGAATGAGGAAGGCAAGAAATAACAAGATATTGAACAGATAAGTAATTAGGTATGTATAGGCTAGGTACAAGGTAGGTAGGTAGTTAGATACCTACCCTACAGAAATAAGTTATGGTAGGTAGTTTCTAAAGAGAGATATGGCAAAAAGTGTAAAAGAGAGATAACTTTAGAAATCTTTTCAAAAGGTTTCTAATAGAGGGTAAAGAAATATTCTGCTTACCTTGTAGTGTTGTGTTCTTCTTCATTATTTGCAATGGTGACACGGGGAGCAGGGGATCTTCTTCTGTAGATCTCAAGAGGCCTCGGCAACTTCTTTGGTGTCGATGTGAAATGAGGAGGTTCTATCAGATCTAAATTCGACTGCAGGAAGCTTTTGCTTCCACGTATCGCTGGGTCTTCAATAGACTCAACTTTGCAAGGAACTTCCTGATTTGACTCCAAGTTGTTCAAACTTTTACACCGTCGAATGAGGTTCAATTGTTCTTGCTGGTAGTTTTCAAAACTCGTAGAGTGACGGTTGACTCTGGCCGTGGTACTACTCTATTCATGACACATATGGTGATATAAGATACCTATTCTTTCATTTCTACTACTATTTTTGTATACTACGATTCCATTTCTGACACATGGTGATTTTAAGGTACCTAAATACCTATTTACTAGTTTCGCTTCCCTACTTAGGTATATGGGAGAGGGTGCATTGTGTGATCACTTTTGGGGGAGATGATATTTTATTTTTCAAACTGTGAAGTTCAGTAAAACTGTCACATCCACCGATTTTAATTAATTTTGATTTTGGAAACTTTTCGTGATGTTGGAAGGAAAAACGGATACATCCACCAATTCGATAAATGTGATCTTAGTAAGTAAAAGTGTCACATCCACCATTTATGTTTGTAATGTTGGAAGGAAAAACGGATACATCCACCAATTGAAAAAATAGTAAAGTTATCTTTGAAAGAAGGCTTGGAACGCTCAACGTTACTTTCGTTACCAGACCGTCTCCGGAGTTTGAATTTTAAGAAATCGTTAGCATTCAAATGACTAGATGAGCTTGGTTGTGTCTGGTTCATTGTTTCGCCAGTATTTTGTTTCCCTTGTTCAGATAACTCGATTGGATGGTTTTGACTTTTGTTTTGTACAACAACAGTTCTTTGGTCATCTTGAATCTGGGTACAAGATTCATTCAATGATAAATTTGGACTCTTGAGGCTTTGGGATTTATCGGTTTATTATGGATTTGCCAGGTTATTAATTGCCATGAAACAATGAACCAGAGGGGGCTGCTGCCCGTCTGGACAATAGGAGTGGGGTTGGGTGGCGTGACTAATGTATTCAAATTGAATATTGCTAGTGAGGAAATAGCGGACATACTGCCGCTCATAAGTCACGTAATGGCAGATGCACAAGAACGTGCAGTATGGACATAATAATTATCTAATAATTCTAATACATAGGTAGTAGGTCTGGTCTGTCATAATTCCTTCTTAAGATAACACATTTGAAGGCAGAATTGAATTAAATGAACTTTTCGGTTACAATCATGACACAGCCAAGCTAACTGCTATCGTTTTGAGAGTGTTAGGAAAAAGAAAGACAGGACGTCCTAGACTATATTTTTAGGATGTGAAAGACCTAATAAGTGCTGAAACGTACTCCCAGATGATGCAAATGAAGTTGATGCCAAAATGGACAGAGAGAGAGAGAGAGCAATGGCTGTCTCAACAAGGCGATACTTTTTAGAAGAAGAAGAAAAAGAAGAAGAAGAAGAAGAAGAAAATGATGGTGGTGATGATGACTTTCGCTCAATGTTCGAATGCATTAATTTGTCTGATGAAGACACCTCTGTAAGTCTGTACCTATGGGCTTGCAAACTTTGCGATTGCGGTCACAGAGCACAGAGGTTTGACATTTTTGGTACCGTCACTATCAGTGAGTTTTATGACGTTGAATGCACCTGTATTCAATTAAAGATTTCTCTCTGGTAATCTGTTTAGACAGGTGGTTGGCTGAGTATGTCATTTGAAACTTTATTATCTAACAACCCTGAGTTGACAATATTTTGCATTCGAGTAGATTACAAAAATTTCGTCAAGCTACTTTCTGCAAAAATTTCGGCAAAATGATCTGGTCAGCATCTAAAAATGTAGGGCCCACAAATGGGTTTGGGGTTTGCCTCAAAAGAAGAGAAGACAAATGGATGATGGGGACATGCTACGACACAGGTACCGAGCTGTAGATTAATAGAGGCTAGACCGATCCTTTAGGGTTGTTTGCCCCTAGTAGGGGCAAACAACCCCTAGTAGGGGCCCCCTACACTTAAGCCTCTGAGTGGGCTTTTGTGTATGAAGTCAAGCAGATACTGTACCTATTCATATAGGTATATACTCTATGCCATTTCGGCAACATACGTAACATGTTACGGTAACTGGTAGGTACTGGGTACCAACTTTTGCAATTTTAAACACAGTTGACCTTCTCGTTTTATGACGTTGAATGCACCTGTATTCAATTAAAGATTTCTCTCTGGTAATCTGTTTAGACAGGTGGTTGGCTGAGTATGTCATTTTTTGAAACATTATTATCCAACACCCTTGGAGTTGACAATATTTTGCACTCCAAGAGTTGGAAAAAAAAAAGAAAAAATCAGGCGACTTTTTGGTGCATTTATTTTTGCTGACCTGATCAGCATCTAAAAATGTAGGACCCACAAATGGGTTTGTTGTTTGCCCCCAAAGGGAGAACTGAAATGGATTAAGGGACATGCTATGACACAGGTACCGAGCTGTTCTGTATACTGTACCTATTCATATAGGTGAGTACCTATGCCATTTTCATTTTTGCTGACCTGGTCAGCACCTAAAAATGTAGGACCCACAAATGGGTTTATTGTTTGCCCCCAAAGGGGAGAACTGAAATGGATGATGGGGACATGCTATGACACAGGTACCGAGCTGTTCCTTGTACATTAATAGAAGCTAGACCGATCCTTTAGGATTGTTTGCCCCTACACTTAAGCCTCTGAGTGGGCTTTTGGTTATGGAGTTAAGCAGATACTGTACCTATTCATATAGGTACCTACTCTATGCCATTTCGGCAACATACGTAACATGTTACGGTAACTGGTAGGTACTGGGTACCAACTTTTGCAATTTAAAACACAGTTGACCTTCTGTTGATATTTACTAAAAACTGGTACCTATCATCCTAAAATACCACAATTCCATTTGAATAAAATTCAAATATGTACGTCCATATTCCATCACTCCTACATACGTAGGATGTGCAAGTATTTCATAACCAGGCCCTCAGTGAAATAATATAATCACTTTTGATATTGGCAAATTAAAGGACATCTCTGCATCTCTCAATGACTAGATTCAATGACATCGAGTGTCTATTTTTCTTAGTGTTCTCTATTGACGACTTCTTGTCAGGATTTCTTATCAATCCCAGAGATTTTCTATTATCTTTCTTCCTAAGATAGTTTAACTTTTCACTTTCTATCAAACCTATTGGCTTGTACTTCGGAGGTTCTGAATAGGGGGGAGTTTGAACTGGTTTCCCTGATAATGGTTGATTTTGTTTTGACTTTGTGACGTCATGATGTAATAAATGAGAAGTGACACCATTGTCCAATACTGTTGAGTTGTTGTGAACACTGGTATAAGCTTTTTTGTCTTTCTCCTGTGTATTTGATTTAACAGGCTTTCTCACTCTGATCGGTGTGTCCGAGTATTGACTTTCAGGCAGAATGATATCTTCATTGCCTTCAACCTCCTCCCCTATATTCTCGCATGGTTCTGGACTAGAATGAATTTGGTTTTCCGGTGTGTGTGCGAAATTTCTCAAATGTTCAGCATCCTGGAGAAGGTGGTTGTACAAAACCCAAGTCTAATTTTTTCGGATCTTTGTTACCATCTTCCTTTTGAAAAAATAATACCTATACATAGAAAAAGGCTATAGGAGTTAGGAGTTTGCGTAGAAAAACTCTTGGCTTTTCCATTCCTTTTCTTCAAACTTTAAAATGTTTATCTTTGGCAAATTATGCAGCCCAATCCCGCATTAGCCAAACACAGCAAGTTCCGACCTTAATCGGAGATATACTTACGAGTATATTAATTTGTAATCTATAGGTTCTTCAGTTCCATCTCAGTAGAAATTAATTTGTTAAATGGAAGTACTCGTACATGCTACATTTACTACATAGGTAAGTACATCAAAGAAAGAAATTGTCCTGATTCTTTGATGCCCTGGTTTGGATAAAATGTGATATCTATCCATATGTTATCCGTTATCGCTATCGACACATGGCCTACCTCACGGACGGGGAAAGAAAGGAGATCAACATATTATGTGGAACATGAAATAATCATCCTAAGCCAGGCCTGAAGAACGCATCACTGCTGGAAGAGATTTAATCAATTTAAATCTTTTAGATTGGATTCAATTTCTTTACTGCTAAATGTTATGGTTATGGGACATCAATTTGGTTGATTCTGATATCGTGTTTCTGGGTAATATAGAGCAATAGAGCAGTCGGTAACATGAATGTAAAAGGAATTCCTATAACAAATTTGTGAGACCGGTCGAGTTCTCAATTCTTGAACCTTTTACTTTGGTACTTGCGATAGATTATATACCTAAATTACGAGTAAAGCACAGCATATACCTCTCAACTTCTACCATATATGCCTTTGTAGCTACGATACCTGGTAAGGTTTTTCCCCTCTCTTTGACGTTCACAAAACGATCGTCTGTATTGGAGAGATTGCAGAATGTAGTAGCCAGTAGCTTGCTGTCGATAAACACTTTTCTCGAATTTTAAAGTTTGAAAAATTATTTCTGAATTTGAGCATACGTACATATTAATTATTTCTTTATCTTTCATGCTTACAAGATCCATTCCTACATACGAGTATGTAAGTCTTAATTTGTTCATAATTAAAAAGCCTACCTATTCCTATATGATGGTATAGTGACAGTCCTACTACTCCAGTAGTCCTATTTGTCTTCCTGCTTCTCCAAGTATGTATTTATCTCTATGGAGAAGTAAGACGTACAAAGGTATGTAGTATGTAGATATGGTAGCTCTAACATATCACCATGAGAACAATCAAAGTGATGCCCTATTCATTTCGTCATCTGGTAGAGTCAGTGGAGTAGCTTGAGGTTTTGAAAAGGGGAAGCTATAAACCCATCAACAGTATGCCGATCATTGGTGTATATCAAACCCCCGGTTATTTAGGGCAAAGGAATTCCTATAACAAATTTGTGAGACCGGTCGAGTTCTCAATTCTTGAACCTTTTACTTTGGTACTTGCGATAGATTATATACCGAAATTACGAGTAAAGCACAGCATATACCTCTCAACTTCCACCTCTTGAACCTTTTACTGTGGTACTTGCGATAGATTATATACCTAAATTACGAGTAAAGCACAGCATATACCTCTCAACTTCTACCATATATGCCTTTGTAGCTACGATACCTGGTAAGGTTTTTCCCCTCTCTTTGACGTTCACAAAACGATCGTCTGTATTGGAGAGATTGCAGAATGTAGTAGCCAGTAGCTTGCTGTCGATAAACACTTTTCTCGAATTTTAAAGTTTGAAAAATTATTTCTGAATTTGAGATTTTCTTTTGCCGAAGGTTTTTCCCCTCTCTTTGACGTTCACAAAACGATCGTCTGTATTGGAGAGATTGCAGAATGTAGTAGCCAGTAGCTTGCTGTCGAAAAACAATTTTCCCGAATTTTAAAGTTTGAAAAATTATTTCTGATTTAGAAGTGGATTAGATTTTCTTTTGCCAATTCAAACGGGATCCACCCATGCAGAGACTAGCCAACAGTTCGCGCCTGTTTTTATTCAAACACAAAGGGCTAAATTGGATCTTTTGCCGATTCAAACGGGATCCACCCATGCAGAGACTAGCCAACAGTTCGCGCCTGTTTTTATTCAAACACAAAGGGCTAAATGGAACAGCGTCAGTGAGAATGGGAAGCAATAACAAAAAGAAGAATGATGGAAGCAATAACAAAAAGAAGAATGATGGAAGCAACCCTCAGAGTGGCCATAAAATTCCTGAAAGACTGAAAGATGTTCCGGATAAAGAAAATCCAGGATTTTTCGAGAGCGTTGAATATTATTTTCACCGAGCTGTTCAGAATCTCATTCCGGAATTTGATGTGTCTATTAGAGCTCGAAAATTTACAGACGAGGATATAGCATTGCGCCGGAATGGTATCATCATGCTCATGCAGAACTATTCATCTCTGCTAGAAATTCAGTTCCCTTTCAGGAGAGATAGCGGTGAGTATGAACTCATCCAATGTTACAGGTGTCATCATTGCACTCACAAAAGTCCTACCAAGGGAGGAATAAGATATGCACTTGATGTTAATCCAGATGAAGTAAAAGCATTAGCCGCTCTGATGACTTACAAGAACTCCTGCAGTAATGTACCGTTCGGAGGTGCCAAGGGTGGCATCAGGATTGATCCAAGTAAGTACAACAATCGAGAATTGGAAAGAATCACTCGAAAGTTTGCGTTGGAACTTATTAAGAAGAACTATGTGGGGCCCGGAATAGATGTCCCAGCACCTGATTACAATACTTCCGCTCGTGAAATGTCTTGGTTCTATGATGCTTACGCTAAAACATTGGGCAGTACAAACATCAATGCCCTTGGTATGGTCACTGGAAAGCCACTGTTCCTGGGAGGTATCCGAGGAAGAGAATCTGCCACTGGTCGTGGAGTGTTCACTGCAGCTGAAATATTGGTAAACAATGAAGAATACATGTGTGAGATTGGACTAGAACCTTGCATGGAAAACAAAACTTATATTGTGCAAGGCTTTGGGAACGTTGGCTTTCACGCGGCAAGATACTTTCGAAGAGGCAGAGCCAAATGTTTGGCAATCGTAGAACATGATACAGCTATTGTTCCTGACAAGGGCACTGAGATCAATTATAAAGATCTCCATACATACAAGATAACCAAAGGGACAATCAAAGGCTATCCCGGGACCAAATCAGCTCCAACCGATATTATGTTCGACAAAGTAGACATCTTGGTTCCTGCGGCTATTGAAAAAGTCATTCGGAAATCAAATGCTGATAAAGTTCAAGCCAAGATCATTGTGGAGGCAGCTAATGGTCCTCTCACTCCGGCAGCTCATGCTATGCTTCTCAAGAAGAATGTCCTTATCATTCCAGATATCTTCGCAAATGCTGGTGGTGTAACGGTGTCCTACTTTGAGTGGTTGAAGAATATCAGCCACAGCTCTCTGGGAAGAATGAGTTTCGGTTACGACAAAGAAATCAGTGATCTTCTCCTGAGTTCAATCGACACTTCTCTATCCGACACTTTCAATAAGAAAATCCGCATTCAGAAGAGTGCAATGTATGAAGATCGAATCTCAAATGCTACAGAGAAGGACATTGTTCAGTCTAGTTTAACACATTCGATGCAGCGGGCAGGACGAGATATTCTGGAGTATGCAGAGAAAAGTGACAATAAACTTGATCTAAGAAATGCCGCCTATTGCTCTGCGCTGTTCAAAATATTCAAGACCTATGAAGAGGCAGGCCTGGAGGGTTAAACAATGGGTAATCTCATCACACGTCACCCAATCAAACAATATTGTTATTAAACTTTATACCAAACCAACTCGTCAATAAACTTGTCCATCTGATCATAACAACTCCAATATCTTATTATTACGCTATGAACCCATCAACAGTATGCCGATCATTGGTGTATATCAAACCCCCGGTGATTTAGGGGCCCTTCGGGACATATTCAGAGGCCCTAAATGCCTAAGTATAATTTGGAACATCCACATTAATTTGGAACCCTTCTTCCCTAGCTTCCATTGGGAAGTCGCCACTAATTCGATTATGTCATTCAGTTGTTTTGTTTTGATGAGCAATTACATTTGTGTTATTCTTTGAATGTCATCACATTACTTCACTAATGAGAAATGACTAACATGGTTTGATATGGTTCAAATATGGCTTCATTGTTCGACCGCAGGGGAGGATGTTTTTGGTGATATCCAGAGTTGGTGTTAGGTCAGAACTGCCCAGAAGTGTGATGTAAGCCTTCTATTTGGCACATTTGGATTCACGTCCGGGGGGATTTTATCCTAAACAGATAAAGTTCGTTCTTCGTACGTACTGAGTATCAGCGGGCAGGACGAGATATTCTGGAGTATGCAGAGAAAAGTGACAATAAACTTGATCTAAGAAATGCCGCCTATTGCTCTGCGCTGTTTAAAATATTCAAGACCTATGAAGAGGCAGGCCTGGAGGGTTAAACAATGGGTAATCTCATCACACGTCATCCAATCAAACAATATTGTTATTAAACTTTATACCAAACCAACTCGTCAATAAACTTGTCCATCTGATCATAAGAACTCCAATGTCTTATTATTACTCTTGGATATAGCACCTTAGGTAACTCCTATGAAGAGGCAGGCCTGGAGGGTTAAACAATGGGTAATCTCATCACACGTCACCCAATCAAACAATATTGTTATTAAACTTTATATCAAACCAACTCGTCAATAAACTTGTCCATCTGATCATAACAACTCCAATGTCTTATTATTAATTGTCAATAATTAGTTAAAGTTAATCATAGGTTGGCAATAGTGAGTAAAGTTTCAAAGTTAATCACACTACATGACCAAATGACTTGTCGTTGGACATGTTTTGGTTCGCCAAATTAACGACCGCCAGAAACCCGGATACCTCGACACACCGTTGTAGCCCACAACACGTTACATAATGGTGGTGTTGAATTGGCTATCGGCCACCTAAGGCCATGGTAGGCCCCCTGTGGCTTGAGATTCTCACAGTCTGGGTCTCGGGTCCTAGAGTATGCGATTGGAATACGTAATCTACCGTGTGTTTCCCTCTGCGATCATCGTGGTAGATAGCATCGAACCCATGTGAGATAGGAATTCCGTGTATTCCATTTAAAATACAGGGTGTACACTGAACAAGCCTATGGGCTTGGTTTTGGTATAAGTAGGGCCATCGACGATATTAAAGCCCTATGTCACTACGACCCGGTAGCGCGTTTGCTTTGTAAGCGCTAGTTCGCGGGTTCATTTCCGCCGGGAAGTGGGGCAATTTTATAAAAAAAAATGCCTTTCTTATTAGTACACTCCTTGAATAATAAGGGCAGCGACTCATTATCAGGTAGACCTGATCAGGTCCGCCTGTTAGATCTACCTGAAAGTGTGTGTGCTTATCAGGTATCAGGTTGACCTGACAGACGGACCTTTTCAGCCGCACCTGTCAGGTCTACCTGATAGTATGTGTGCTCCTCAAATCTCCTTGATAGTGAGTGACTGGCCTAAGGAATTCTAGGGAATTTCTAATGCTCCTTGGATTGCACTTAAGGCGGATTCCCGAGTCACCCTGTAGAGAGGTCAATGTCTTCCTTATTCCTAGTGACAAATGTGTCCACGGTATGGCACTCCGGAGGGATAGGCATAATTATACGGCTGCATATTTCTGTCACATGTCATTTTCACACACTTGTGAATTTTATTGGCAAGGCCAGGGAGTTTTATTGTGTCAACAAACAGTTGGTACCGTCACTACCGTCATTGTGGACTTGAAATTGTGAATTTCTTTTGGTAGTCATGAGTACGGACTGGTTTCCTTCGGGACGTTTCCTTTGGGACTTTTCAGACATTTCCTTTGGGACAGGTAAACGGACTTTTCAGCCTCGTTTTGGCAGAATAACAAACGACCGGGCTGCTCCAGCCTAGGTACCTTGGAAGGTACCTGCCTTGTGAGAACTGGTCGTGGGTTGGATTCCCGTCCGGGGCGAACTTTATCCTAAGCAGATTAAGTTCGTTCTGGGAACGGCTGGCTTTTTCCAATCCTCTCCTTCTCTCTTCTATTCTGGGACTATAATAGCTCCGTTGTGACAGTGTCCTCTATCAAAACTCTTTGGTGGCTTTTCCCAATCCTCTCCTTCTCTCTTCTATTCTGGGACTATAATACCTCCGTTGTGACAGTGTCCTCTATCAAAACTCTTTGAAGAAATAATTCAATGACTGACACTGTTGTCTTGCCATCCTGTTATATGTATTGGTACCAGGGTCCGCCGCGCCGTTCAATTCTTTGTTGGAAGTTTAGACTGGGAGTAGTTCGGAGTTCGGACCCGGGTTCAATAAGAGATCAAAGGAGATAATACATTGTCTCTGTCTACATTAGTTTTACGTAAGTTTTTACTTGATCTCAAACAACTACTGGGTTAAGTACCTGCAAGCACAATAGAAATGAAGAACGGAAGACCTGCGATCTTTCCCGGGTTCAATAAGAGATCAAAGGAGATAATACATTGTCTCTGTCTACATTAGTTTTACGTAAGTTTTTACTTGATCTCAAACAACTGCTGGGTTATGTACCTGCAAGCAATAGATATGAAGAACGGAAGACCTGCGATCTTTTAATGTCATCTGTCAGTCCAAAGTGCCCAAACAAACTTAAAGCATAGGTAATTTAGCAAAGTCAGCTTATAAGGATTAAGAACTGGAGACCCAAGGATTAAGTATACCTAGGTACACGTATTAGGTACCTATGAATTTTACATAAAGCTAAATCAAAATTTTGAAGGTGTACCTTCAAAATCAAGCCCCCCCAAAAATTTAGGCAAGAACCGCCTATGCTTCCTCAGTCTTCATTCATTAAGAAGGTTTTAGGTTTCAATTTGCATAACCATCAGGTTTTCTATCATAATTTTTGTGTTGTAATAAAGAATCTATACCTACTACCTACACAGGATGTCGTTTCAATTTAGTTGAGGTGTTTAGAAAGATTTTTAGAGAACAATGGTGATCTGATAGGTGGGCTGAATGCAATAAAGAATCTATACCTACTACCTACACAGGATGTCGTTTCAATTTAGTTGAGGTGTTTAGAAAGATTTTTAGAGAACAATGGTGATTTGATAGGTGGGATGAATGCATTACCAAGTAGCGATGTGAAGTATGAGGAAATGATTAAAGAAAATGCTCTTGAGAAGTTTTATGGGTTATTGTCATATTGTGAACTCCCCGATTTCATCATTCATCAACATCTTCTTGTTTTTGAAGTTTGATAGAGGGAACTGCAACAACAGAGGTCTTATTGTCCCGGAATCAAAGATAAAAGGAAGATAGGATGGGGAAAGCCGGTTGTTCTGAGAACAAACCTTATCTCTTATCTGTTTTGGATAAAGACCGCTCGCGATTCCCGTCCGGGGCGAACTTTATCCTAAGCAGATTAAGTTCGTTCTGGGAACGGCTGGCTTTTTCCAATCCTCTCCTTCTCTCTTGCATTCTGGGACTATAATACCTCCGTTGTGACAGTGTCCTCTATCAAAACTCTTTGATATTGGTACCAGGGTCCGCCGCGCCGTTCAATTCTTTGTTGGAAGTTTAGACTGGGAGTAGTTCGGAGTTCGGACCCGGGTTCAATAAAAGATCAAAGGAGATAATACATTGTCTCTGTCTGCATTAGTTTTACGTAAGTTTTTACTTGATCTCAAACAACTGCTGGGTTAAGTACCTGCAAGCACAATAGAAATGAAGAACGGAAGACCTGCGATCTTATACTTACCTACCTTAACTGTGTACGGAGGTAGGTAGGTACCACCTACTGTATTAAATTTCATTTAATAAACTTGTTCGTTATAAGATTGCGATCTTTTAATGTCATCTGTCAGTCCAAAGTGCCCAAACTTAAAGCATAATTCAGCAAAGTCAGCTAAGGATTAAGAACTGGAGACCCAAGGATTAAGTATACGTACGTACCCCATTCATTCTGACTGTTCTTCCTATGTACCTATGTTTTCGAACACTCTTTTAGTGTTTCACGTACGTAGCTATTAAGGTTTAGGTTTTTTTCCTAAGTAGTTTTAGCTACTGAAAACACCTTGTTGTGTCCACAATTGTCCTCAGATTACCAAGAGCATGGTTGTACGGGATTGGTTAAAACCAGGATCGGATAACCTCTGGGTAGGGTGTATTCTTGGAGATATAGGATTTACTTCTAAGCTACACTCACGCGCAAATAATCCGGTACAAATTGACTTCGGAACTTTTATTTTCAAGAGTTTTGATAGAGGGAATTCCGCCGAGGTCTTGTCGCCCCGAAAGCGAAGAGAGAAGAAAGACAGGATAGGCGCTATTAAGGAAGGTTTTGAGTCTTCCTCAGTCTTCATTCATTAAGAAGGTTTTAGGTTTCAATTTGCATAACCATCAGGTTTTCTATGATAATTTTTGTGTTGTAATAAAGAATCTATACCTACTACCTACACAGGATGTTGTTTCAATTTAGTTGAGGTGTTTAGAAAGATTTTTAGAGAACAATGATGATTTGATAGGTGGGCTGAATGCATTACCAAGTAGCGATGTGAAGTATGAGGAAATGATTAAAGAAAATGCTCTTGAGGAGTTTTATGGGTTATTGTCATATTGTGAACTCCCTGATTTCACCGATATCGTATCTTTTTTAAGAGGTTTCATAGAGGGAACTGTCTTAATGCCATGCCCCGGAATCGAAGATAGGAGGATAGGATAGGAGAAAGCCAGCCAATCCGAGAACGAGCCTTATCTGTTTAGAGGTTGCTCCGGGTGGGAATCGACCTCTCGACCTTACAAGTTAACTAGGCTGGCAGAGGGAGCTGTAGCAACGAAGGTCTTATCGTGCCGAAATTGAAGACAGAAGGAGGATAAGATACGAGGAAGCCGCTAGCCGTTCCGAGAACAAACCTTAGGTATCTGTTTTGGATAAAGACCGCTCCGAGCGGTAATCGAACCTGTGAACAGTTCTCGACATATCACTAAAGTTGAACAACGTTTACAACTACGGTGTTTAGACAAAATGTTTACAAACAAATCTGACACTGAAATTGTTTACAAGTTGATAGAGATATTTAGGAAGATGAAAGAAGGAAGTTTTATCCGGTATGTCCTGTATGTGTTACCAGCGGAAGGACATGCATGCGTAATAGGACAATATTGATGCAGTGTGTTATACAATGTAAACAAAAGAATATTGTCATTCTTCAGTGATGTGAACAATGTTTTGCGATTGTATACTTTGATTACTTTGTAGGTAGGTATGTTTGTAATGTGTATAAACTTTGCCTTCATATTTGAGTTATACAATGTAAACAAAAGAATATTGTCATTCTTCAGTGATGTGAACAATGTTTTGCGATTGTATACTTTGATTACTTTGTAGGTATGTTTGTAATGTGTATAAACTTTGCCTTCATATTTGCATGTCTGCAAAACACGTTATGATGTGTGAGAACTATGAGGGAAATGAGTTGGAGTGTCAATATCCAGACAATTGAGATGTCCATTGTCTCTCTTAGCATACGTAAACCGCATCTTCCTAGCTCATCTAGAAGTGGGTTAGAATTAGTATGAGTGAGTCAGTCAGTTACACAAGGGGCTGTATATATTTAGGATTTAATAAACTTGTTCGTTATAAGATACCAATGTAACTGAGTAGCTGCAGGTTTTTTTCCTAAGTAGTTTTAGCTACTGAAAACACCTTGTTGTGTCCACAATTGTCCTCAGATTACCAAGATCATGGTTGTACGGGATTGGTTAAAACCAGGATCGGATAACCTCTGGGTAGGATGTATTCTTGGAGATATAGGATTTACTTCTAAGCTATCAAGAGTTTTGATAGAGGGAATTCTGCCGAGGTCTTGTCGCCCCGAAAGCGAAGAGAGAAGAAAGACAGGATAGGAGAAAGCCAGCCGTTTCGCGAATGAACCTTATCCGTTCAGGATAAAATCCACCCCGGGCAGGAATCGAACCCGCGACTTAGCGCTTCTAATATTGGCACAGAACGGCGGGGCGTCGAATTTTCGACGTTCGCCCGCCTCCCAGCACGATTGAGAAATACAAACTTATTTCGAATTTTTTACATTCGAGCATAGCACAAGCTATGCTGCACCTGATTCGGCTACTGGTTTGCGGTCACAGAACCTAGATACCTACTGACCTTGAAGTTTTTCAACAAGGGGAGGGGCAGTTGCAAGTTTTCTCGAGTGAAACCGACCAAATCTTCTGACTGCCGCTACCACAACGTTTCAAGGACTTCGGCTCATTTGGCTGGATGCTGATAGTGGCTTGAAGGGCAAGAAAAGTACATAATATGTATTTTATACGTAGGTATATTATGGTAGGTTGAAAAGTTTGAAAACCAATCTTTACACACTATACAGGTACGTATTCTGTAGGTATGTACGGGATTTTTTTCCCTTCTTTTTTTCCAAGAGATTTGAGAGAGGGGATTGTAACAACGAAGGTCTCATTGTTTCGCTCGGAATAAGGGCTAACGGTTTTTCTGATGTGCAATGTGTGTTTCTTATTTTTCTGTTTGTCAACACTGGGTCGAGATAATCGATTTTGAGGTTTTGTCTGTTACAAAAATTACGAAATTTAAACTATGAAAAATTGGAATGATGTTTTACTCGTGGCGATGGTTCGTAGACATTATCCATACATTTTGTAAGTTGATCTACGGTAAAGAGTTATGGCCAAAGCCTTACCAAAACGTATCCTCTCGCTATTCTAACGTATAAGTGGGGCGTCGAATTTTCGACGTTCGCCCGCCTCACAGCACGATTGAGAAATACAAACTTATTTCGAATTTTTTACGTTCGAGCATAGCACAAGCTACGCTGCACCTGATTCGGCTACTGGTTTGCGGTCACAGCACCTAGATACCTACTGACCTTGAAGATTTTCAACAAGGGGAGGGGCAGTTGCAAGTTTTCTCGAGTGAAACCGACCAAATCTTCTGGCTGTCACTACTACAACGTTTCAAGGACTTCGGCTCATTTGGCTGACTGCTGATAGCTAGTGGTTTGAAGGGCAAGAAAAGTACATATGTAAACATAGGTATTGTATTATTTAGCTACGTTGAAAACCAATCCGAACAGGTAGGTATTCTGGATGGTAAGTACGGGATTTCTTCTCTTTTTTTTTTTCAAGGGGTTTGAGAGAGGGAACTGTAACAACGGAGGTCTTATCGTTTCGAAATCGAATGAGAGGATGATAGGATAGGAGAAAGCTAGCTGTAAGTACTCTTAGCTTAGCTTTGTTCAAATTCCATGATTTTCCATGCAAGACTTTTAAAAGCGTAAGGTCCTTCAGGGGAAGGTTTACAGGTTACGAAACCCTGACAGAAGAACTGTCTAGTGACAGGCGTCACTGTAAAATCTGTCGATTCCAGCAAAATTCCAAACAGCTAACTCCAGCTCAGGTATTTGTTATGACAACATTGATAACCAACATCCGAACAGCAAAATTTCAGTAGGTAGGTATCTTACATAACGAACATCCCAATCAGACGGGCGCCAGAAGAAGAAGAAGGAGGAGGAGGAGGAGAAGGAGAAGAAGAAGAAGAAGAAGAAGAAGAAGAAAAAGAAGAAGAAAACGCAGAGGGAGGAAATACATAGATACCTAAGTCAAGCCACTCACCATCAGGTAGACCTGACAGGTACACCTGATCAGGTTCGCCTGCCAGGTCTACCGGATACCTGATAGTGAGTGGCTGGCCTAATAGAATACCTATGTTTTGATAATCTCTAGGTATTTCTGATAAGATAACTGCTAAACAGACTACACACACCTATTTATTGAGGCATTGTGGATTGTGGAAGTCAACAAATTCCTCAGATAGTGATGAAAATGATGAAATGGATCATGGGACATTTCGGGACATCGGGATTCAGCAAATTAATCACAAAACAAACGAAGTTCAAGTGTACGTATAAATTGATGACTCAACTAATCAAGACAAGCCTTGACTTCTTGACTGAAAACATTCTAATCTAAATCGTTGACTGAATCTATATATTCTATGTATAGTCTTAATCGTGGAAATTCCAATAAATAGTAAGATTATGAAGTCATGTTATTCATGGCAATGATAGGTAATCGAAAAATCAACACAAACAATAGGTACTATGTAGCTGGGAAAACTGGACATGTAGATGATGTAGACATACCAGTTACCATCAGATAGGTAAATATTACAGCTCCCATACCTTTCCTTTGACTCATTGACTGTTTCACTCCTAGGAATTTATCTATGTATGTAGTTAGTCCTGCCAGAAAAGTACATAATATGTATTTTATACGTAGGTATATTATGGTAGGTTGAAAAGTTTGAAAACCAATCTTTACACACTATACAGGTAGGTATTCTGGATGGTAAGTAGGTATGTGCGGGATTTTTTTTTCCCTTCTTTTTTTCCAAGAGATTTGAGCATTTGAGAGAGGGAATTGTAACAACGAAGGTCTCAGTGTTTCGATTTATCTTTCATGCTTACAAGATCCATTCCTACATACGAGTATGTAAGTCTTAATTTGTTCATCATTAAAAAGCCTACCTATTCCTATATGATGGTATAGTGACAGTCCTATTACTCCAGTAGTCCTATTTGTCTTCCTGCTTCTCCAAGTATGTATTTATCTCTATCGAGAAGTAAGACGTACATAGGTATGTAGATATGGTAGTTCTAACATATCACCATGAGAACAATCAAAGTGATGCCCTATTCATCTCGTCATCTGGTAGAGTCAGTGGAGTAGCTTGAGGTTTTGAAAAGGGGAAGCTATGAACCCATCAACAGTAATCGAATCAGAGGTCAGAGGACAGGGTAGGAGAAAGCCATCACCAGTATTCTTGGTTTGTTGAAAATAAAGTTAGATCCTTCTTCCTTATTCAAAATATCTCTGATTCTGTCAATATCTCTGATTTTTCATGCAAGACTTGCAAAAGCGAAAGATCCTTCAGGGGGAGGTTTACAGGTTACGAAACCCTGGCAGAAGAGTGACAGGCATCGTTGTAAAATCTGTCGACTCCAGCAAATTCCAAATAGGTAACTCAGCTAAGGTATTTATTATGATAACATTGATAACCAACATCCGAACAGCAAATTTTAGCCCAGGTAGGTATGTAGGTGTCTACGATAACGAACATCCCAATCAGACGGGCGCCAGAAGAAGAGGATGAAGAAGAAGAAGCAGAGGGAGGAAATACATAGATACCTACCTAAGGCCAGCCACTCACTACCAGGTAGACCTGACAGGTACACCTGATCACGTTCGCCTACCAGGTCTACCTGATCCCTGATAGACCTAATAGAATACCCAAGTTTTGATAATCTCTAGGTATTTCTGATAAGATAACTGGCTCCACAGACTACACACCCATTTATTGAGGCACTGTGGAAGTCAACAAATTCCTCAGATAGTGATGAAAACAATGAAATGGATCGTGGGACATTTTGGGACGTCCAAATTCAGCAAATTCATCACAAAACAAACGGAGTTCAGGTGTACACCGATGACTCAACGAATCAAGACAAGCCTTGACTTCTTGACTGAAAACATTCTAATCAGTCTAATCTTAATCGTGGAAATTCCGATGTAAGATTATGAAGTCATGTTCATGATAGGTTTTATCTTTCATGCTTACAAGATCCATTCCTACATACGAGTATGTAAGTCTTAATTTGTTCATCATTAAAAAGCCTACCTATTCCTATTCCTAGGTACATGATGGTATAGTGACAGTCCTACTACTCTAAATAATTCAATGACTGACACTGTTGTCTTGCCGTCCTGTTATATTTAGATTTGATATTGTAAGTAAATGTACTTACCTACCTTAACTCTGTACGGAGGTAGGTAGGTACCACCTACTGTATTAAATTTCATTTAATAAACTTGTTCTTTATACATGATAGGTAATCGATAAATCAACACAAACAATAGGTACTTTGTAATTATTAGCTAGGAAAACTGGACATGTACAATGTACAATCATGTAGTCACATACCACTTACTATCAGATAGGTAAATATGACAGCTCCCATACCTTCTAGTGACTGCTCTGACGGTTTGACTCCTAGGAATCTATCTAGGTAGTCCTGTAACGGTGGCGTAGTGGTCGAGGCGCTCGCTTGGTAAATCGGAGGGCGCGGGTTCAATCTCAGCTGAGGCATAGAATTTTATCATCTAATTGAGAATTTGACCACGTTATGATAGAGTTCTGAGGGTTAGGTGGTAGAGGCGTTACCATCACCTATATATAGTGGTCACCGTTCAGCAGGGACATATTTAAGTTTCAAAGTTAATCACACTACATGACCAAATGACTTGTCGTTGGACATGTTTTGGTTCGCCAAATTAACGACCGCCAGAAACCCGGATACCTCGACACACCGTTGTAGCCCACAACACGTTACATAATGGTGGTGTTGAATTGGCTATCGGCCACCTAAGGCCATGGTAGGCCCCCTGTGGCTTGAGATTCTCACAGTCTGGGTCTCGGGTCCTAGAGTATGCGATTGGAATACGTAATCTACCGTGTGTTTCCCTCTGCGATCATCGTGGTAGATAGCATCGAACCCATGTGAGATAGGAATTCCGTGTATTCCATTTAAAATACAGGGTGTACACTGAACAAGCCTATGGGCTTGGTTTTGGTTTAAGTAGCGCCATCCACGATATTAAAGCCCTATGTCACTACGACCCGGTAGCGCGTTTGCTTTGTAAGCGCTAGTTCGCGGGTTCATTTCCGCCGGGAAGTGGGGCAATTTTATATAAAAAAATGCCTTTCTTATTAGTACACTCCTTGAATAATAAGGGCAGCGACTCATTATCAGGTGGACCTGATCAGGTCCGCCTGTTAGGTCTACCTGAAAGTGTGTGTGCTTATCAGGTATCAGGTTGACCTGACAGACGGACCTTTTCAGCCGCACCTGTCAGGTCTACCTGATAGTATGTGTGCTCCTCAAATCTCCTTCATAGTGAGTGACTGGCCTAAGGAATTCTAGCGAATTTCCAATGCTCCTTGGATTGCACTTAAGGCGGATTCCCGAGTCACCCTGTAGAGAGGTCAATGTCTTCCTGATTCCTAGTGACAAATGTGTCCACGGTATGGCACTCCGGAGGGATAGGCATAAATATACGGTTGCATATTTCTGTCACATGTCATTTTCACACACTTGTGAATTTTATTGGCAAGGCCCGTCACTACCGTCATTGTGGACTTGAAATTGTCAATTTCTTTCGGTAGCAATGAGTACGGAATGGTTTCCTTCGGGACGTTTCCTTTTGGGACTTTTCAGACATTTCCTTTGGGACAAGTAAACGGACTTTTCAGCCTCGTTTTGGCAGAATAACAAACGACCGGGCTGCTCCAGCTCGGAATAAGGGCTAACGGTTTTTCTGATGTGCAATGTGTGTTTCTTATTTTTCTGTTTGTCAACACTGGGTCGAGATAATCGATTTTCAGGTTTTGTCTGTTACAAAAATTACGAAATTCAAAATATGAAAAATTGGAATGATGTTTTACTCGTGGCGATGGTTCGTAGACATTATCCATACATTTTGTAAGTTGACCTACGGTAAAGAGTTATGGTCAAAGCCTTACCAAAACGAATCCTCTCGCTATTCTTACGTAAAAGACTAGACTGTCATTGTTTGTTTTCGATTTGCTTTCGGAACAGCTGGCTTTCTCCTATCCTGTCTGCCTTCTTCGTTTTCGGGATGATAAGACCTTAGCAGTTATAGTTCCCTCTATCAAACCTCCAAGATACCGCCACAGCCGCTAGTGGTTAGCCGGATCTTTTGTTCTAATCAAGCTATAAAATCCTCAAGTACCGGTCACAATTAACATGTAATGCCCCGTAAAACATTGAATTATCCAAACCTTTTGTCTTATTAGCGGTGAGAAATCTTATGAGCCCCCCAAGACGCTAACAAGATAGAAAGGAAACACTTGCGATATTTAAATATTAAAAGTATCCGCTCTAAGCTTGGATTATGATTCTATAGGTCACAATTAACATGTAATGCCCCGTAAAACATTGAATTATCCAAACCTTTTGTCTTATTAGCGGTGAGAAATCTTATGAGCCCCCCCAAGACCCTAACAAGATAGAAAGGAAACACTTGGGATATTTAAATATTAAAAGTATCCGCTCTAAGCTTGGATTATGATTCTATTTCTATACATCATGATAGGTAATCGATAAATCAACACAAACAATAGGTACTTTGTAATTATTAGCTAGGAAAACTGGACATGTACAATGTACAATCATCATGTAGTCACATACCACTTACTATCAGATAGGTAAATATGACACCTCCCATACCTTCTAGTGACTGCTCTGACGGTTTGACTCCTAGGAATCTATCTAGGTAGTCCTGTAACGGTGGCGTAGTGGTCGAGGCGCTCGCTTGGTAAATCGGAGGGCACGGGTTCAATCTCAGCCGAGGCATGGAATTTCATCATTTATTTGAGAATTTGACCACGTTATGATAGAGTTCTGAGGGTTAGGTGGTAGAGGCGTTACCATCACCTATAGTGGTCACCGTTCAGCAGGGACATATTTAGCGGGGGGACTGTAAGCCAGGACTCCGAAAATTTGGAGCATCCCCTTCGGTACATCGGTGTTTGGACGCTCCCCCCCCCCCTTCAACAAAATCCTGGATACGGCCCTGCTGTCCAGGATTCTACATGGGAATTGGAATCGGGAGTTATACGTATCCGTATTTGGGATAAGGCAATTATTATGATTCCGGAGTTATCCATGTAATACGGATAACAGATAAGTGATAAGGCAGTTATGATTCCACAAGAAACACACGCCTTTAACTTTGGAATTAATCCATCAGTGTAATTTTAGCTTAGCATAAGCTCCTTACTGCAACGTGCATTACTCTCATATGAAATTTAGTTTATCAGCACCTGGCACCCACATAATATGGCTTCGGCATAGCACAATCTTGAACTTGAATAAATTGAATTT
>NW_007378253.1:22711-72213 GCF_000475195.1 Diaphorina citri | reverse complement strand
GTATCGTGAATTTACACGTGTATGACTTCAAGCGGAATCAAGCGTCTATCTTCTACTTCTCATTGTATGATATGAGACACGAGTAGAATATTAGAGTAGGTACAATCTTATTCTAATTAATTTTGTTATGAATGAGGGGTACGGGATTCCGAAATAGCGGGAAGCTTTATCTTCATTCTTCAGACAATCATACCTTTTGCAAAAGAAAAAGACTTTGTTGGTTTTCTTGCCTTTGACTATGCCAATTTCTGTTGGTAGTATGGACTTTCAAGTCTTAGGGCTGAGTCCACAAAGTGACTTTGAACTCCAATTAGGTTTAACTCTCGAATTAGGCAATTTGATTGATTATTTTTAATTTTTAAAATCAACCAATCAGATTGCTTAATCCGAGATTTAAATTTAAACCGAGTTTAAACTCAGCGTGTGCCTCCGGCCATTAGCCGACAGTATGAATAAAATAGAAGAAGAAAATTAAATTATTTAAAATTCTAAATTGGTCCTCAAGAGGTTGTGTGTAACTACACCCCAAAATCCGGTAAAAAAAAAAATCTAATCCACAAAAGGAATGGAAAAATTAAAACAGGACTACGAAAAAATCGACAAATAGGTATGTAGTTATAAATGTAAAAAAACACTTTATTATCACAACAATGAACATTTGGAATACTTATATAAAATAATAAAATTACCATGGAAAAAACCCCTTTTCTTACATTACTCTTATGACAATGGCCATAGCTTAATAGTTGAATGTAAAGTTACATATTTGCATATGTCCACTTTCCTGGCATTTGACGATCGGTATTTGCAGATCGCCAAAAAATAACTCAAGGGTCTCGATTGGAAGCCGACAGTATGAATAAAATAGAAGAAGAAAATTAAATTATTTAAAATTCTAAATTGGTCCTCAAGAGGTTGTGTGTAACTACACCCCGAAATCCGGTAAAAAAAATCTAATCCACAAAAGGAATGGAAAAATTAAAACAGGACTACGAAAAAATCGACAAATAGGTAGGTATGTAGTTATAAATGTAAAAACACTTTATTATCACAACAATGAACATTTGGAATACTTACTTATATAAAATAATAAAATTACCATGGAAAAAAACCCCTTTTCTTACATTACTCTTATGACAATGGCCATAGCTTAATAGTTGAATGTAAAGTTACATGTTTGCATATGTCCACTTCCCTGGCATTTGACGATCGGTATTTGCAGATCGCCAAAAAACAACTCAAGGGTCTCGATTGGAGTCGAATCGAAGAAGATATGCCGATTCGAATAGACGTATTGAAAACTAGTGTTAAACAACCCTTCTTATTAATTATAATGTAAAGTTTTAATTGTTGTAATAAATGGGTAATGGGACTAGCTAGCTAGTACCTAATCGGCTCTCTCTCTTTCTCTCTCTCTCTCTTTCTCTCTCTCTCTCACACACACACACTCTTTCTTTCTTAAGTACAAAGTCGTATCATATACATACCTAGTAAATTGACGAAACAAAACTTCTTTGGAAAAACATCTCAGAAAAAAGAAAACAAGGAAAAATAAAATAAAATTAAAAATACGCGTTTGTATGAAAATAAAATAAAAAGAAGACGTGCTAAAGTATCGTGAATTTACACGTGTATGACTTCAAGCGGAATCAAGCGTCTATCTTCTACTTCTCATTGTATGATATGAGACACGAGTAGAATATTAGAGTAGGTACAATCTTATTCTAATTAATTTTGTTATGAATGAGGGGTACGGGATTCCGAAATAGCGGGAAGCTTTATCTTCATTCTTCAGACAATCATACCTTTTGCAAAAGAAAAAGACTTTGTTGGTTTTCTTGCCTTTGACTATGCCAATTTCTGTTGGTAGTATGGACTTTCAAGTCTTAGGGCTGAGTCCACAAAGTGACTTTGAACTCCAATTAGGTTTAACTCTCGAATTAGGCAATTTGATTGATTATTTTTAATTTTTAAAATCAACCAATCAGATTGCTTAATCCGAGATTTAAATTTAAACCGAGTTTAAACTCAGCGTGTGCCTCCGGCCATTAGCCGACAGTACTTTACTGGAATCGTCTATCAGTTCGCTAAGATACTGAGAGATAGTTTCCAGTTTACTCGTGATTGCTGTCACATTACCTGCTGGTTCTTTCACTCTTTGAGGTTTGGCTGTCTCTAGCTTTGGTTCTGTTGAGTTTGCTTTGGTGTTTTGTTTTTCTTTTAGTGATCCTGCCGCTGGTTTCAAATCGCCTGTTTCCTTTTTGTTCACTCCTAGAGCAGCCTCTTCACCTTTTTGTTTATCTTCATCCTCTTTGCAGTCATCAGCTTTAATAGTTTTGTGCGTTTTCTGTCCATCTTGCTCTTGGTTTGGCGGACCAGTTTCTTCATTCAAATCACTCTTATCTTTATCTTTAGATACCTCCGACTGAGCATTTCTCTCAGATAACTCCTCCTGCATTTCATCTATTTTCACATTTGATGTCGTGGCAGCTGTGTCTTTTCTATCTTTGCTTTCAATAAGTTCCTTATCAGCTACGCTTGATTTTGTACTTTCTGCAGTTAGTTTATCATTGCCATGTTTTGGATTTCCTATTTTGACATCATTTATATTGGTAGTACTGTCTTTATCATTGGCTTCTGCGGCACACTGCACATTGATTTTCAACAGCTTCTTCAAATATTCCACATCTGGCTGCTGGCGAGCAGATTTCTCAGTGTTTTTCCGATCAATGCTGCTGGTTTGAGTAGCATTTAGCTCAGTTGCTTTTCCCACATCCACAGGTTTGGGGGATTGGTTTGTGTGTTGGTATCCTGTGTACAATGGATAGCCGGCTAGTGGTTCAGGTGCATGGTTTGGTTGGATACCAGGGGGATATCTCGGAAGTGGCATCACACCAGGAGAAGGGTAACCAGTGCTAGGATAGGCCAAGTTAGGTCCGCCATAATAATTAGCGTTGGGTCCCACCATAAACATATTGGGAGGTCTTTGCAATGGATTTAAAAAGAAAGGTGTTTTCTGGTTGGCGTTAACTCCCTGACTAGAGGGTTGAGATCCTTCTTGTACCTTGGCGTTTGCAACACTGCTGGCTGCCTGAACATCACTAGACTTGAGTTTATCTACACCAGTAGAGCTTTGGTTTGACATCTGAGCCCCATTTGGAGCACTAGCTTGCTGCGAAGTTTTGAACGGTTTAGCCGCGCCTTGGCGTTTGCAACACTGCTGGCTGCCTGAACATCACTAGACTTGAGTTTATCTACACCAGTAGAGCTTTGGTTTGACATCTGAGCACCATTTGGAGCACTAGCTTGCTGCGAAGTTTTGAACGGTTTAGCCGCATTTTGCATTTGACTCGGGTACATTATCAGGCTGAAAGGATTAGGTACTTGTTGTGGATAAGGGTTATAGCCTGGCTGTGGATATATCATCATGTTAGGCTGATAAGGGACTTGCATGGGTTTGTTGTATTGCATTGGAGTTCCGTAGTACCCCATGTTGACTGGACTATTAGGAGGAGGGGAAAATAGTCCAGGAGATAAGGGCATGTTATTAGCACTTGAGATCGGCTGACTAGGTACACTAATAGGAGCTGGGTTTGCTGAGATCATAGAAGAACCAATCACGTAAGATACTGATGGTAAGGAACTTATACCACTTGTGGCAGGGGCAGTTGACAAAAGTATGCCTGGATTGTTTGTTGTTACTGAGTTGCTTGATGAAGGTACCGAGTTGCTTAATATAGGGACCGAGTTGCTTGTTATTCCTGGCTCTTTCAGTGACGAAGACTGGTTCAATGGCGAAGACTGGCTCAGTGGTGTCGCATGTTCTCCGTTGTCTAGATCCCCATTCTCTTCACCAGACCCCGCATTATCCGGCACTGTTTTCTCATTCGATTCTGGCGTGACCAGTGAAGGATTTTGCTGATCCTCATTACTGTTACGTACAGTGTTATCTACAGGGGTAGGATTTCCATTGTTGTTCTCGATATCTAAAAAGTAAATACCTACCAATGTAGTATAAAACTGACTCAAGTCAAAAGGCACCTATACAAAAGTCTCGCAATTTCCGAAAACTGAAAATTTTACGAGTATAAAAAAGTAATGATACTGATAGTTATTGATAAAATAAAAAATCAGTCTACAACGGATAACTGAGGTAAAAAAGTAAGGGACACAGCTCGGTGGTAACGTGCTTGCTTGCCATGTAGAAGGTCCTGGGTTCGAATATCACCATCGACAAAATATTTGCAGTATTTGCACTATATTTCTGTTTTTCAATTCAAGTGCTATTGAGTTGACTCAACATTTAAATGGGAAGTATTGTGTTTCTTCTCGCCCATCTGATAGGGACAAACGGCATATTGGGCATTGAGCATGCTATGACACAGACCAATATTGCTACAGGAGAAATTTTTACTTTCATTATTAAGATTTTTCATCAGTAGGTACTACACTTACCTACTTTTTTCTTCCAAGACGAAATTTCAGCGCAAATTTTCTCATATCCATAGACATTAAACAATAATATCGGAAAGTTTTAATCAACACATTTTTTCTTTTAATAACAATGGCTTGTGTAGCTCACATAACAGAAGAATTAAATTGACAGAAATAGGTAATGTTAAAAAAAAAAGTCTATAAGGTCTAACCAATTTTTATGCCGGTTGGCGCTTCGAACTCTTGACGTTCGCGCGCCTCCCAGCAGGCTTGATATTATTATTTATGCAAATGAACAATAAATTAAAATCAACTTTCCGTGTTCGTGAGATAAGCTACAAAGTAAAACTTACATGATCTGGATCATTGCAGACTAGCTTCACTTCACGCTGGGAGTAGGTGACGGCATTCCCGATTTTGAAAATTTGGACCGATTGCAATACTTTCATTACTAGTATAGCTCCGCTATACTGTAGTAATAGAAAGTAAAAATCTCCCTACATTTGTTTACAATTAGATATGTTTAAAAAAAAAATCATCAGCTGCTAGCTGAGTTAAAGAAGGACAAGGACAACATTTTAGGCACAAGTATTGCAAGTAGCATAATAGACAAAGGTGGGTTTGTGTAAAGGGATAAGAAAGATTATCAGTTACTTATCCCTCAAGATTGATTCTCAGTTACTTATCACTCAAGATTAATCATCAGTTACTTATCACTCAAGATTGATCATCAGTTATTTATCAGTCTTATCACTCAAGAAATCAAATCAAGATTGCAATCACTATGTCGCTCAGCAAAGACTAGGGAAGTCTTCATTCAGGGTGGAGAATTTCTTACAAAAGGGACACACCGAATTCACTCGGATCCAAGTCTTGATACACTGAAACCAAAAGGAATTGGACAGGAAATAGAAAGTCCCGGGCGAGAGTCGAACCCGCGACCTAGCAGTTGTAAGGCAGGGGCACTACCCTCTAAGGAGTCTAAGCTAAATAGGTTGGTAACTGTGTTTTTAAATAGACTGATCTGAGTAATCTGATACTTTTTAAACTCAGATTAGTTGTATTTTTCTTTCGGAATTTCCCTTGAAATAGACCTGTTTTTGTCCACTTTTTACGAAAAAACGGCCCGACCGATTGACGATTTTTTTTGTGGTTGTTAAGAAGAGTACTGAAGGTGACATAGGTTACTTAAAATTGTCACATTCCATCTGAATTCAAAATGGCCGCAGTTCAAAACCATGCCTTTTACGCCGCTCTGATCCCGTACAAAGGACGGGTCAACCGCTAGTTGGAAAGTAAAAACAAACTGTTTATAGGGAAACAGAAGGTGTTTTACCTGCGTGTGAAACAGAAGGTTCCATCCAGTCTAGTTAGCTTGATTGGTAGCGCGTCTGCCTTGTAAACATTAGGCCGCGGGTTCGATTCCCAAAGGTCTGGCATTCTCCTGGTCGCTATCTCGTAGCTGTACAATACACGCAATGTTCCTTACCTTCAAAGGTCTAGCATTCTCCTGGTCGCTATCTCGTAGCTGTACAATACACGCAATGTTCCTTACCTTCAAAGGTCTATGGACTCTTCTTGTTCCAGCAAAGTCCACAGGTTATGATCCCTGTTGTGGTCATTGCAGAAGCTGGACCTGAACATATCCCATTGAGCGAGCTTGTTTAAACACTGGTCGGATTGACTGAAAAAGTGAAAATATAAGATAATTTTTTCTTACTCCCCTATTGGGGACAAGATTTTCTTACTTACTCCCATTTGTGGACAAGATTTTCTTACTCACTCCCATTTGTGGACAAGATTTTCTTACTTACTCCTATTTGTGGACAAGATTTTCTTACTTACTCCCCTTTTTATGGATAATTTTTTCTTACTTATTCCCCATTTGTGGACAAGATTTTTTTTACTTACTCCCATTTGTGGACAATATTTTCTTACTTACTCCCTTTTTGTGGACAAGATTTTCTTACTTACTCCCCTTTTTATGGATATTTTTTTTCTTACTTACTCCCCATTTGTGGACAGGATTTTCTTACTTACTTCTACTTACTCCCCTTTTTATGGATAATTTTTTCTTACTTATTCCCCATTTGTGGACAAGATTTTTTTTACTTACTCCCATTTGTGGACAAGATTTTTTTTACTTACTCCCTTTTTGTGGACAAGATTTTCTTACTTACTACCCTTTTGAGGACAAGATTTTTTTACTTACTCCCAAGGTCTGGCATTCTCCTGGTCGCTATCTCGTAGCTGTACAATACACGCAATGTTCCTTACCTTCAAAGGTCTGACTTACTTCTATTTGTAGACAAGATTTTCTTCTTCTTTCCTTTCTTTCTAAAACTTAAAATAAATACAATATACCTACGAAACATTTGTATAGGTGGAGTAAATAACTATGTAACACATCACGGACCATGCCAATAATTTACCTCTGCAAAATGTAGTCGCAGTAAGCTTTACGACTGTCCAGTATGGTACGCTTCAGGTCTCTCGTTTCATTTGTCAAGTCGGACAGAATATTCCTGAGCATTTGATTTTCTTGCTCCAAATCCCTGAAAATAGAGACAACCGAATAAAAATGTTGAATGAGGGTGGATTTCACCAATCTTATTTCAGTCCTTAGAAGGCCTGTTAAGTTCCATTTGATTTGTATAAGTTTAACGGGGCTGTTAGGGGTTAAAAAGATTGGTGAAATCCGCCATGAGAATTGACAACCCTGCCTCGGTGGTGTAGTGGTCAGGTCGCTTGTCTGGTAATCAGGAGGATGTAGGGTCAATCCCAGCCAAGGTATGGAATTTTCTGAACATTGTTTTAGAATTTGAACACAAGATTATTGTAGCCTCCCACTGGAGCAAAGAGACTTTTTAGCCCTTTCACTTACATTCGATTCAAGCTCTGTACGGATCCATACATTGAGAACTCTGTTCTCAGTTTGGCATCATCTACATCCACCACTATCAGAGATACACTATGATACAGTCCATCAAAAGACGGGTCTACATCCTGAAAATAATAATTAGAAATAATTTTAATCGTGTCATTCCCCAATCAATTCTTCTTGATGGCGAAAGTTAGCGATCATCTTGGCAGTTTCTTATCTGGATTTAATTTTATTGAATACATCTAGTGTTGATACCGCTTGACCTCATCCATCCCCAATCAATGCACTAAGCTATTTTCTATGACTTGACTTGGACTCGAACCACCAACCTTCGCGTGTTTTTTGGTTTTAAGAAAGGTTCGATAAAAGGATAAAAGCCAGCCATTTCGAGAACGAACTTTACCAATTCAGGACAAAGTTATTGTAACACTTAGGAGAGATTTAATTTCTAATACCTTTACCCAAGATCAGACACAGCACTTCCATTGTCTTGGTGCGAGTGAGCATTTCCCGGCTGATCAGCTCGTTCACATTGCTCCCTCCAATCTTGTTTGTAATCCATTCGATCAGTATTCGCATGATTACATTTCTCACATTGTTCCCTGCATTCTTGTTTGTAATCCACTGAAAAGTGGATAAAATCAAGGTAGGTTTTGGGTAGGTATATAGGGGTTTGACGTCACGTTTAACAACTAAGGTTTCTCGTGACGGGAGTTTACACACCATTCGGCGACAAGCTACCTGCCTCAATTTAACCTCACCCAGGCTGACTGCAGCCGGGAATCCAGCAGCACGCGATTCCCCAGATGATCAACCATCTAGGTACTAACCACGCGCAACAGTGCTTAACTTCAGTGAACCGTGGGGAACTGGAGCGTTCAACGTGATATCGCCGCTGGTTAAGGTAGGTTTGATAGAGGGAACTGTATCAACGGAGGCCGTATCGGCCCGAAACAGCGGAGGAAATTTGCTTAGGATAAACTACGCCTCGGGCAGGAATCGAACCCGCGATTTAGGGGTAACAAGGTAGGCGCGCTAAAATTTAGGTTGGTTGGTATCAAATGCTGGTAATTCACTATCAGGTCATTTTCCTAAAATAGGGATAATGTTCGTTCTCGGAACGGCTGGCTTTCTCCTATCCTGTCTTCCTCAAAGGGTTCTCTCTGCTTTAAAAGACCAAGCACAAGTCCTCACGATGGTTGACTGCGGTTCAGGACGAGCCAGCCAATTTAACATGGCTAGAGCTAGAGACCATCACCCCGGTGTATAGCAGATACAAAAAGACATCTTTTCTTTATTCTGCTATCGCCATTCGGCGAAAGCTAAAGCCGCTACAACAACAACAACTCTTGTTGTCACACAGACCACACGAGTCTAATGTAGCAGTTGTTTATGCCCATTGCCCATCCCGTAGTATACCTCTCATCAGGTAGATCTGACAGGTACGGATGAAAAGGTCCGCCTGTCAGGTCTACCTGATAAGCACACACACTATCAGCTAGACCTGACAGGCGGACCTGATCAGATGTACCTGTCAGGTCTACCTGATAGTGAGTGGCTGGCCTTGGAGTCCACAAAAATAGTTATGACCTGAAACCTGGTCTGTTTTTTTTTTTTAATTACCAAGCCGAAGTCAGGAGAATGATTCAGATAAGTATTGTTGGAAATGATGAGATCTACCTCTACCCTGTTGGTGTTTTCCTTTCGCACCATGTTTTTATTAATTTGACTAATATTATAAGAAAAATAACATCCTTTGATTGTAGATCGTTACTCTCGCAATCTAAACACGGCGGAAGAGCTTCTGTTGGATTTGTATCGTGAATATCTCAAGGATAATAACGATTATCCTCTGCACATCCTTCGTCCTGAAGGGAACGAGAATAACTTCTGGAACTTGAGTTGGACCCCGGCATCGGATATTCTGACCAGCTTCGATAGAGTGGTCAGCAGCAACCGATACAAAAGTAAGTCGGTCTAATAGATAGAGGTGGGGGGGGGCGTTAAACAGGGAGTAGACCAGTTTAGTAGATGTTTATTTAGATTCTACTTCAATTCATTCACAAGTCTAAAGAAAGACAGGGAAACGAAAGGAACAGCTCACCCTAACCGGCCTAGCTAGATGATAGTTTCAAAGGGTTCTCTCTGCTTGCGAAGAACAAGCACAAGTCCTCACAATGGTTGACTGCGGTTCAGGATGAGCCAGGTAATCATGGCTAGAGACCATCACCCTGGTGTATGGCTAATAAAAGAAATATTTTCTCTATTTTGTCATCATCTTTCGGTTATAGGTAAAGCCGCTACAACAACATCAAAATTGGGCAAACCCTGTCCCTAATTGCCATCACCCTGGTGTATGGCTAATAAAAGAAATATTTTCTCTATTTTGTCATCATCTTTCGGTTATAGGTAAAGCCGCTACAACAACAACAACAACAAAATTGGGCAAACCTTGTCCCTAATTATTCCTCTCGTTTTCTTCCCAGACATTGCCCAGTTTCTCACCTCAACTCCCGAGTTCATCATCATTGAGAATTACCTATGTCTGGCTCAGGACCTCAGCTCATGTGTGGATCTCTTGCTGTATGACCCTGACTCGGGAGACTCTGGAGCTGTTCCGTACACACACGTTTCCTCCGAGTTATCTGTCGAATTGTTAAAGGTAAATAAATAAACCTTTATTTTTTGGTCTGATCTTGGGTATGTGAAGAGAGGAGTGACTGATAGACGTTATACAGATGTGAAGACCCTCCTACACACACGTTTCCTCCGAGTTATCTGTCGAATTGTTAAAGGTAAATAAATAAACCTTTATTTTTTGGTCTGATCTTGGGTATGTGATCTTTTGGTCTGATCTTGGGTGACTGATAGACGTTATACAGATGTGAAGACCCTCCGAGTTATCTATCGAATTGTTAAAGGTATTAGAAATTAAATCGCTCCCAAGTGTTACATAACTTTGTCCTGAATTGATAAGGTTCGTTCTCGAAATAGCTGGCTTTTATCCTTTTATCGAACCTTTCTTAAAACCAAAAAACACGCGAAGGTTGGTGGTTCGAGTCCAAGTCAAGTCATAGAAAATAGCTTAGTGCATTGATTGGGGATAGATGAGGTCCAGCGGTATCAACACTAGATGTATTCAATAAAATTAAATCCAGATAAGAAACTGCCAAGATGATCGCTATCTTTCGCCATCAAGAAGAATTGAGTGGGGAATGACACGGTTAAAATTAATTCTAATTATTATTTTCAGGATGTAGACCCGTCTTTTGATGGACTGTATCATAGTGTATCTTTGATAGTGGTGGATGTAGATGATGCCAAACTGAGAACAGAGTTCTCAATGTATGGATCCGTACAGAGCTTGAATCGAATGTAAGTGAAATTTTAATTAATACACTCTTTCTCAGTTGAGGCGTTATCTGGAAAAATACATGGGTTGAAATTCTTGAAAGATACATGGTTTTTACACGTTGATTTTTTAACCAATCAAAGAGCGTAAGGAATCGAATGTAAGTGAAATTTTAATTAATACACTCTTTCTCAGTTGAGGCGTTATCTGGAAAAATACATGGGTTGAAATTCTTGAAACATACTTACATGGTTTTTACACGTTGATTTTTTAACCAATCAAAGAGCGTAACGTGACTTACGTCCTTCTTCGGGAGTCTGCATTTTTGCATTGCAAATTTTGTTCTGAACGTGACTCTGAAAGAATCGTCTGTCTAGGTATCTCTTTTCTACGACAAGTTATATCTACCCTTGTAATGTTGTGTTTCCGAAAGGAAAATACACCTTGGGGTCCGTTCCC
This sequence comes from Diaphorina citri, assembly GCF_000475195.1. Taxonomy (NCBI): domain Eukaryota; kingdom Metazoa; phylum Arthropoda; class Insecta; order Hemiptera; family Psyllidae; genus Diaphorina; species Diaphorina citri. The sequence continues at coordinate 61,084 of NW_007378253.1, read as the reverse complement.
ACTTGTCGTTCGGAAAAGAATCGTGTCGTTCCTAGTGGGAACACTCTCTTTTAAATTAAATTGCCTACAAGGACATTTGGAGTCGAAATTGTGTCGTGCATAGTTGGAACACTTTTTTAAATTACCTTGCCTACAGGACATTCGGGAAAAAATCGGATGAAACTCACAAGTGGGAACACACTTTAAGATGAATTCTGAACTGTTTAATTTGCTTATGAATAGGGGAAGCCAAGTAGTGATAACATACGCAGTCAAAGCAGAGGCGATGGCAGCCGTCACCTACTCCCAGCGTGAAGTGAAGCTAGTCTGCAATGATCCAGATCATGTAAGTTCTACTTTGTAGCTTATCTCACGAACACAGAAAGTTGAATTTAATTTGTTGTTCATTTGCATAAATAATAATATCAAGCCTGCTGGGAGGCGCGCGAACGTCAAGAGTTCGAAGCGCCAACCGGCATAAAAATTGGCAGCAAACAATTCCCCCGATATCATTCATATTCATACCCATTTAACCCATTACCCAGTCCCCCGTTCTCAAAATCTGAAGCATTCTATGCTTTAATTCCCCCAATACTTTATAAAAGTACAACTTGAACTTAAAAGAAAAGGTAATGGTAGCAAAAATGTCAGGAGTTACCCAGCAGGACATTTTTCTTATATGTATGTACATCTTCATAATAATAATACGATTGAGTCTCCTTTTTCTCCTATGTTTCAGATCGTGTGTGGTAGGACCAAGTCCAGAAGTTCCTCGATCAGCGACCAATTTAACCCTACCCAGATAGACCCCAATCCCCAGTTGTTTGCTTTCGAAGATACAGCCGCCGCTGTATTCAACCCATTGGAAGAGCTGGAAGATGCCATCAGCAATGTAAACAGCGAAACGGCATCCATCAGAACTTCGGACGAAGAAATGACTGATTCGGACAGTGAAACCGTGGATGAAGATAGTGATGAAGAAAGAGAAGATGAAAAGAAGTATGAGGGAGTAGATATAAATGAATTGGACAAGTTAATCGGACTAGATGTCAACAAAGCCAAGGAAATAAAAGAATTAGATGTCAACAAGTCCAAGGAAGTGACAGTCGACCCAGACATCAACAAGGGAGTATCCAACGAGGTGAAAGATGATGCAGATGTACCAAACATACATGAAGATGAAGTAACTGGAAGAGATACGAACGTAACCAATGAGCTTGCTGGAAAACATGATAATGACAGTGGCGAGAAAGATGAGAGTGTAAGTGAGCGAGAGATTGATGAAAAAGATGAGAACCTTGTCGAAAATCTCGATGGAAAATGTCACAGTGAAAATGGATACGAAAAAGAAGAAACTTTGAAAAGGACAAAAGATGTAGAGAAACTTCATGAAGGTATAGGTGATGATATTGAAAAAGAAGACACTCTTTTACAGAAAAATGAGGATAGTGATGAAACGAAGTCTGAGACTTCTACAAGCAGTGCCAAACTCGAACTGCCAAGTAATATACCAGACGAAATACTACAAGATATGTCAAACGAAACACGAGATGTTGAAAGCCGTGTAGAATCTCCTGAAACAAAAGCTCTCCCTGAACAATTAGAAAACATACAAGATACCTTGGTTGCAGACTATTTGGATACGCTAGTAGACATTGGAAAGTCAGAATGGTGTTCCATGAGCGGAGAAAAAACAAAGAAAGAACTTGTTTCCAGCGCTGACAAAATTGAATCCGAAAAAGACACTTTAAGATCAGATATTGTCGCCAACACAGATGCCTCTGATCCAGACACTGAACCTAAGTGTGTAGTCAAAGAAGAATTTATTGAAGCCACTAGTAGTCCAAACGCCAATACCAATTCTTCAAATGATGTAGCTAACAAAGATATTAACAGCCAGGTTGAAACAAACAAGCTACTTGAAGAATCTTCTGCAAGCTCAGTTAGTTCTGCAAATGATGTCACTGTGATAAATCTAATGGATGAAGTAACCGTAGCAAACCCCACTGAATCTAATCTGAGAGAATTAGAACAAAGAAACCTTCCCAGTACTACTGAAAGCTTTGAGGGCATAGGAGAATGTGATTCTGGAAAGGAATATTCAACAGATGAAACCACACTGCCGATTGAAAAAGGAAACCCTGAGGATGACCAAAATGAAAGCAATGAAACAATCAGAGCAGATGGCTCTGCACAAATAGAAAAATCCACTGCCGTTGATCATTTGGATCATTTGGAAGACGCAAAAGATACTTTGGAAGAATATGAAAAGGCGTTCGATAAAGAACCTGAAACAATTACCAGCGGATATGGTCGAATGAGGAGTAATGAGATTGAAAGCAAGGACGATGAAATGGGTAACAATACCAGCGGAAGTAATCATACCATTAATGAAATTGAAACCAAGGATGATGAAATAGGTGACAATACCAGCGGAAGTAATCATACCATTAATGAAATTGAAACCAAGGATGATGAAATAGGTGACAACGTAAGCAACACTCTTGAACATGCTGATCCTGTATCCAAATCTGAAGAATCTGAGGACTCGAACCCAGAACCAATGGTCCGCAAACCGTCTTCCACTGACAGTAGCTCAAGAGATGACCATCTGGAGAGCATCAAGCAAGCGTTGGAAACATTGCCCGATACTGATCGCTCTATCACGTTGGAGAAGATAAAAGCATGGCTGGCAAACTCAGAGGGAGAGGTTGATGAGAATGATACTAAACTTGGAGTAAACGTTGAGGACTGTGACTCACAGAAAGAAGAGGTTGATGAAAACGATGGACAAACCGTTGAGGACGGAAACGATTCGAGTGATGGATCAGAAGATGATAATGATGATGTTGACAACTCTGGAGACAAGAGAGACGCTGAGAGAGTTAATCCTTCTGTTTATACGCTGGTCGATGGGTCAGCAGGAATATCCCAGACAAGTACTTCCGTTAGAAGTGTTGAAGTTTCGGGCAGTAATTCCAATGCTTCTGTCACTATTGCAGATGTTTACGTGGATAATTATTACCCTTGCGTCACCAACACTGATGCTTACGTCACTAATGCTGATGCTTACGTCACCAACACTGATGCTTACGTCACCAATACTGATGCTTACGTTACCAATACTGATGCTTACGTCACTAATACTACCGTCAGTAATCCTTACGTGATGTCTTCAGCTCTCTCCACACCTACAGCTCGGCCAAGTTCAATTAGGAATATCCCAGACAAGTACTTCCGTTAGAAGTGTTGAAGTTTCGGGCAGTAATTCCAATGCTTCTGTCACTATTGCAGATGTTTACTTGGATAATTATTACCCTTGCGTCACCAACACTGATGCTTACGCCACCAATACTGATGCTTACGTCACCAACACTGATGCTTCCGTCACCAATACTGATGCTTACGTCACTAATACTGATGCTTACGTCACTTATACTGATGCTTATGCCACTAATTCTGATGATTACGTCACCAAAACTGATGCTTCCGTCACTAATACTACCTTCAGTAATCCTTACGTGATGTCTTCAGCTCTCTCCACACCTGCAGCTCGGCCAAGTTCCATCGAGTTTACACCTTGGTCAAACGATTCAGATGAGAGTGAGTATTATGAGGATTTCGTTGACGACTTGAACGAAGCTACCGGAACAGATTTAAGTGAACAACGCAGAGATTTTGTTGTGGGAATGGATTTGAATCACCAGTGGAGAGATCATGACCGTCAATATGAAGATTCGAGGAATCAGGAATGTCAGAGATGTAATCAGCCCAATACTGATCGAACGGATTACAAACAAGAATGCAGGGAACAATGTGAGAAATGTAATCATGCGAATACTGATCGAATGGATTACAAACAAATATCCAAGTACAACCAAGCAGGTGCGACTGGAAATCAAAAACACAAAGCTAAAAAGGCAACAGAGCCGAGTAAGAAATTATGTCTCTCCGAGATCTTGACGGACTTTAGTAAACTGTGTGGTGACAATTATGAAACAGGCGGCCCTCTGAAACTTGATCTGGATAGCGAGGATGAAGATGCAAAGGAAAGAACAACGGAAAATGAGAAAACGGCAAAAAACGAAAACAAACCGTCCAAACCGTGTCTAAGGCAGACCAATCCATGGAAAGTTCACGAGAATATTGTAGAGAGAAACAGAACTGTATCTGAGAGGAGTAACGATAGTGTTGCATCCAATAGATCACGGAAACTATCACAGCAAAGCAATGAATCCGTACGGAGTGAAACAGCCAAGAAATCGAAACCTAGCAAAGACAATTCAGGTGTTTGTAATACGAAACCTGTACTTGTGAACACTGGGTTAGACACAGGAGGACCATCAAGTTCTGATAGTTGGACGGAGGTCGTACGGAAAAATCTCGGCATGAGAGTGACCGCTAAAGCTCCCCCACCTAGTCAAATACTTCAGGATGGCTGTGGTCAAAAATTGAAGAAACATTTGGTGGCCAAGTTCCCGTCAGTGTCCACAGATACTTTGATCTCATTGGTGAAGAATGTACGACGTGAACATGGCAATCATTTGACAGGACTCAGCTTTGAGCTCATTGAAACCTTGGTCAGCTTACAACTGGCCAAGCAGGCAAATGTGACAGGTAAGAGTAACCATAAGTGTTTCTTTTTTAAGTTTTGATAGAGGAAACTGTAACTACTCAGGTCTTATCGTTCCGAAGGGGAAGAGAGAAGGAACACAGCATAGGAGAAAGCTAGCCGTTCTGAGAACAAACCTTATCTGTTTAGGATAAAATCCGCCCGGGCGGGAATCGAACCCGCTACCTAGTGCTTACAAGGCAGACGCGCTACCCTCCAAGCTAAATAGACTGGCAACGTAAAGTTTGAAGCTAACACATATCCCGATTTTACATTCAACTTTAACACAACCTTACACATTGAAATATACATATGCTCAATTTGGTCTTCTTTCAACTTAATTTTGAATCAATATTTTTGAGTGAACTCTCTTCCGTTTATTCCAGAGTCCTCATCCAGTGGTTGGGAGAAGTTCACGGGCAAAGCTTGGGCAGATACCAAGACCCCGAAGACGGCTGAATGGAAGAGCACAGGACAGGATGAATGCATCATCTGTATGTATCCACTGGGGAACCGCATAGAGGTCGGTATAATGAGAATTACCCACTTACTCTAGAGCTAAAATGCTGAGCTCCGAAATCAGAATCTACGGTTTTAATTTACTCAGAATCTAAGTATCTATGGTTTTAATTTACTCAATATCGAAGTTTCCTAGTTTCATGGGAAGGGAGATGGAGATTTATACTTACTATCAAGGTTTACATACTATCGAGGTTCGACTATATATATATAAAAAAAGGGAAAAAGTGTACCTAAAAATATATATATATATACTAACCTGGTTTGCCATCTTCTGTGCTCTTCACATCCTCTGTTTTACTAACACCACCAGTGGACGGCGTATCTTTTGTTCCCTTTTTCACTACCAGTGCGGCTTCCTTCTTCTTCCCTTTCACCTTCATGGGGGACGACTCTACACTGTCGTTTCGATTCCGCTTCTTTTTGGGCCCGCCTGCGGATTTAGAATAAAAGAATAGAACATAGCTTGTTTATACTGCCAGCATAATAATAGAGTGGAAGGTAACCACTAGGCGAGGTTAACACCGGATGCGTTCTCTATCACCTAACTCTTAGAGCTCCATTATTATGTGGTCAAATTCTCAAATAAAAGAGGATAAAATTCCATGCTTCGGCGGAGATCGAACCCACGCCCTCCTGTTTACCAGGCGACCGTCTTGACCACTACGTAACCGAGGCAGGTGTAGTGGTCAAGAGCATAGGACGAAAAAGTCCCTTTGTTGCTGTTGTAGCGATGGCCCCCCTCAATCTGGCACCAACATGCTCTTAGGTTGGCAGGTCCAGAAATTCGGGCACAGCTTTTGGGTGGGACCACAGTGGGGCGTAGGTGTAGGCTGTAGGGGCAACTGCCCCAAGAGATGGGTTAAGCTTATACAAATCTACCTGTTTCAACTTTCTAGGAAGAGTACAAATCTCAGTTGGATTCATTGGATGCAATGAACGGTGCAGATATTGAGTTCTCTCTCCTGACCAGTAGTATGGTACATCTAGACAACACATGTATGTCGCGATATGCACAGTTCTTTCAGACGGCACTAGACATTAATACCACGGGAGACCAGCTATATCAGACAGCTAATAGCGAGGATTTGGGTAAGGAAAGACGTTTCAATTAATTTTCTTCTACCTAGCATTTTCCTATTCATACAGGGTCGGCGTCAAATTTAAATAGGATGTGTCAAATAATAGCAAAATAAAATGTAAGAGACTGCCAGCCTAGTTAGCTTGTTTGGGAGCGCGACTGCCTTGTAAACGCTAGGTCGCCTGTTCAATTCCTGCCCGGGACGGATTTTATCCTGAACGGATAATTTTCGTTCTTGGAACGGCTGGCTTTCTTCTATCCTGTCTTCCTTCTCTCGGGACGATAAGATCTTAGCAGTTACAGTTCCCTCTATCACACCTCTTTAAAAAATGTGAGATATCTAATGAAGATCAGTCGTGTGTTTATAAAGAGAAGAATATACATATCCGAGTCCCATGGAATTTCACAAACTTATCTTCTTACATTTATTTTTTATTTATTTATTTTATTTTTTAAGGGAAAAAATAAAATTGATATTTGTATAAAAATCTGGTCAAATCACTCGATCCTCTATTGCTTTCAGATAATTCAAGTCATGATATCGAGAACAACAATGGAAATCCTACCCCTGTAGATAACACTGTACGTAACAGTAATGAGGATCAGCAAAATCCTTCACTGGTCACGCCGGAATCGAATGAGAAAACAGTGCCGGATAATGTGGGGTCTGGTGAAGAGAATGGGGATCTAGACAACGGAAAACATGCGACACCACTGAGCCAGTCTTCGCCATTGAACCAGTCTTCGTCACTGAAAGAGCCAGGAATAACAAGCAACTCGGTCCCTATATTAAGCAACTCGGTACCTCCATCAAGCAACTCAGTAACAACAAACAATTCAGGCATACTTTTGTCAACTGCCTCTGCCACAAGTCAAGAATGATAATAAACTGAATATTAAACAAATTAGATAGGTACATAGGTACTGATTTTCTCTAATCACGATCGAATTAACTACGGGCTAAAAAATTCCAATAAACTGAATATTAAACAAATTAGGTAGGTACATAGGTACTGATTTTCTCTAATCACGATCGAATAAACTACGGGCTAAAAAATTCATCCAGAAGTTATTCTCGTTCCCTTCAGGACGAAGGATGTGCAGAGGATAATCGTTATTATCCTTGAGATATTCACGATACAAATCCAATAGAAGCTCTTCCGCCGTGCTTAGATTGCGAGAGTAACGATCTACAATCAAAGGATGTTATTTTTCTTATATTAGTCAAATGAATAAAAACATGGTGCGAAAGGAAAACACCAACAGGGTAGAGGTAGATTAGGTACATAGGTACTGATTTTCTCTAATCACGATCGAATAAACTACGGGCTAAAAAATTCCCGGAGGGACGGGCCCAGCTTGTTAAGTTGTTGATACTTTGTATTGCTTATTATTGCTAAAGAGCATAAATTATTGCTAAAAATGAAACGCTTTTTTCAATTACCTGAAAAATCTGGATCAGTCGTGAATATCAGATTAGAAGACACCACATAAGGACTGATCTTAGGAGTGATCTTGAGACAGTCCACGTATTTACAGCGAGCCGTACAAGGTCGGGGTATGGAACAGTCCCGACTCAGCGACTCTAGAAGCGACTTGAGTTGATCCGGGTTCGATTCCGGGATCGGAATCAAAGTGCATGATGAACATTTAGGGATGGATTTCATTGTAGAGGATTTGGCACCTGGAAATATAAAAGTTGGATGATCCTATCGGAATATCAATCAAATCTCAAATTCTTTGTAGTAAATTGGCTGGCTCGTCCTGAACCGCAGTCAACCATCGTGAGGACTTGTACTTGGTCTTTAAAAGCAGAGGGGACGTTAAACTGTCTGGCTACGGGACGTTAAACAGAGAGAAGACTAGCGTCTGGCTGTGGGACTATAAACAAGGAGGAGAACAGCTAACCCTAACCAGCCTAGCAAGCTGGCAGTTCCTCAAAGGGTTCTCTCTGCTTTTAAAGACCAAGTACAAGACAACAAGAGTCTAATGTAGCAGTTGTTTCATTGCTACAAAATAAAAATGGCGGTAAAACACTTATCTTTTTTAAAAACTTTCCCTCTGTAGTAAATCTCCTTTGCAATCAATTTCCATATTTCAATAATCTTTTTACACTGGTAATGCCGCCACTTGCCGCTACTCGATTAAAGTAGCTACTCAATTGTCGTCACGAGGCTGAGTGCACCCCGAACTCCACGCACAGAGCCGAAAAAAACCTTGGCTCCGCCGGGAATCGAACCCGGACCTCCTGCGTGCAAGCCTAGTGTGATACCCACTCGGCCACGGAGGTTGTTTTTCCTTTCGGAATAGCCCCTCTTTTGATGCCCGTGTCTTTTTCCCATAGTTTAGTACAGGCGCTATCACGCTCAAAGGGGAAACGAGCTTCAGAAGAGGGGAAATTGGGGGGGGGGAATACGGGTTAAATAGGAGGTTGCCTGTGCTTTGCCACGAATAATTGGTTATAACTTGAGTTCAGTTTAGATTTCGGCAAAATCCTCTCTATTGCACATAATTATAGAACATATTGGGAATACCTATTCGTACCAAATTTTAGCTTTCTAGGTGTTGGAGTTCTAGGTGTTAGAGCGATCAGTGTGTGAATACATGCATATATTAGAGATTAACTTTTCCTAAATGATTTTGCTTTATTTTACCTTGTTTAGACTGCGGAAGTAAAGGGACTTTTCAGTCTCATTCTGGCAGTATAAACAGGGTATATTCTAATCTATTCTAAATGAAATGCTTACCAGTCACATAATTGCAATAGCAGTGCGGATAGTACATAATGGCCGAGGCTGGGGCATTGCCCACAGCTTCCAAGCCTCGGTTAGCCGTCTCTACTGCAGCATCGTAACGGTTTAGCCTCTGATAGGCTACAGCGAGGCCGTAGAACTTCATGAGGAATGGTGCGGACAGCTCAACATTGAGGTCGTGAAGAGAGTCGATAATTTCCAGGTAGGATTGAGTGAAGATGCGAGCCATACAGAACACGTAGATGAACACCGAGTGGTCCAAAGGAGAACAGATCTGAGAACCGAACACAAATAGAATATGTCACACATAGAACAGAACACACAACTAGATTTTTTTTTTCAAGAGGTTTGATAGACGGAACTGTAACTGCTAAGATCTTATCGTCCCGAAATCGAAGAGAGAAGGAAGACAGGATGGGAGAAAGAAAGTCGTTCCGAGGACGAACATTATCTATCCATTGAGTATAAAATCCACCCGGGCGGGAATCGAACCCGCGCTCTAGCGCTTACAGGGTCTAACAAACTTACATTCCTCAACACGTCTCCGTAATCTTTGCGTACACGTTTATAACACTCAACACAGCGGGAATATTCATCCTTCAGGAAGAACTCAGTACCTTCTCTTACAACTGCCTGAAAATCCTGTAAGGACAACAAAACATTATTATACAAGCACAGCTTGCTAGTCCCTAATGAAATCTCGGCTCTGTGAGTCACTCGACGATCTATAGAACACAAAAATTAATTGGCAACGCAATTGCTTGAAATGCCGAAGACCTCAAGTACAATGCTTACCAAAGACAATAAAATAATTTGTACTCCTATTTCGATCGCAAACATGTTTTTGTGTTGACCCAGCATTTAAATGGGAAGTATTGTCTCTTCTTGCCCTGAGAGACAAAATCGACTCTACAAAATTAGAGATGGATCCGACCACCTTTGTTCATGGTGTATATTTTTCCCTCAACCAAGAGTTGTTCCCTCCCTGACTTGTTTTCAAGGACCTCAGTTATTTAATTAATTTCTAGATTGTATGGAAAGACAGCTCAACATTGAGGTCGTGAAGAGAGTCGATAATTTCCAGGTAGGATTGAGTGAAGATGCGAGCCATACAGAACACGTAGATGAATACCGAGTGGTCCAAAGGAGAACAGATCTGAGAACCGAACACAAATAGAACATGTCACACAAAGAACAGAACACACAACTAGATTTTTTTTTTAAGAGGTTTGATAGACGGAACTGTAACTGCTAAGGTATTATCGTCCTGAAATCGAAGAGAGAAGGAAGACAAGATGGGAGAAAGAAAGCCGTTCCGAGGACGAACATTATCTATCCATTGAGTGTAAAATCCGCCCGGGTGGGAATCGAACCCACGCTCTAGCGCTTACAAGGTCTAACAAACTTACATTCCTCAACACGTCTCCGTAATCTTTGCGTACACGTTTATAACACTCAACACAGCGGGAATATTCATCCTTCAGGAAGAACTCAGTACCTTCTCTTACAACTGCCTGAAAATCCTGTAAGGACAACAAAACATTATTATACAAGCACAGCTTGCTGATCCCTAATGAAATCTCGGCTCTGTGAGTCACTCGACGATCTAGATAACACAAAAATTAACCCAGAGAATTAGTCCATTGGCAACACAATTGCTTGAAATGCTGAAGGCCTCAAGTACAATGCTTACCAAGACAATAAAATAATTTGTAATCCTATTTCGATCGCAAACATGTTCTTGTGCTGACCCAGCATTTAAATGGGAAGTATCATCTCTTCTTGCCCTGAGAGACAAAATCGACTCTACAAAATTAGAGATGGATCCGACCACCTTTGTTCATGGTGTATATTTTTCCCTCAACCAAGAGTTGTTCCCTCCCTGACTTGTTTTCAAGGACCTCAGTTATTTAATTAATTTCTAGATTGTATGGAAAGTTTTTTTTTTTCTTCAATTTTTAATCATTATTTTATTTATTTATTTTTACCTGTAACATCTTTGTTTTTTCATCAATAACAGTCTCAGTCTTTTTCTTTTTGGTAACAGCTTTCACTTTTTGTCCTCCATTGGTAACATTAGACACATTCTGGGCAACACTAATTTCAGTATTGCTGGTACTTGGAGCACTATTGGTATTTGATTTCTTGTCTTTATTGGGTTCACCTAACTCCTTCTGGTTCTTCTCAGGAGCTTGAGTAGAAGAAGTTCCTGCTACAGAAGCAGCTCTTTTCTTTTTCTTTTTGGATTTCTGAAAAGAAATTTATATAACTTTATGAAACTGAAATCTGCAGTTTGGCATTTCTCAAAATTTCCAGGGGTAGTAGGTATAAAAAAAAGATTTATCTAATTATTAGAATTATTTAGAAAAAGATAAAAAAATCAAAAATATGTATGTACTAAATTTATCCTCCAGTTCTACTACTCTCTTCGATGTCAGGACGATAACACCTTCAATGCTATAGTTCTCTCTATCAAACATCTAAAAAAAAAAAGATAAAAATCATAATCACCTCATTTTTCTTCTCATTTTTGGACAAATTTCCCGAGGTCGTTGACCCCCCAGTAACTAATAGTTACATCCATGACGATTATTTATACAGAACCCCATCATGATTCATCAAAGGGACAATACAATATGATCGTTGTGCTCTATCAGCTGTTGCTATAACGCTGATCCCTTGTCGGTTTTCCCGATCAAGTGAATCAAGTTTTTCATACTGGAAAACTCGTTGGCAGCTGACAAAAGCTGTTTTTTTTTTCAATGGGTTTGGATAAAAGGCACGTGCAAGTTCACAAGGTAATGAGTTTTTTTTTTTTTTTTTTTTTTAGTTATCTGCTTCAGTAAGTATTTAGTTTTTATCAAGATTAAAACAGTTGTCAATATTATTTTTATGTTATACCAACTTCTCCAAGACCTTCTTTAGACTATAGAAGTAGATTCTTATAGTTTCACAACTTCACATTCTCTATGGTTAAGGTCTTAAAGTTTGAAGAAAAAATAAAATGTTACCTACTTACTTAACTTAAATTAATTGCTTGATTGTTGATCTTCAATTTTCAGAATTGCGAACATCCAAGTGAAAAACACATTTGGTTGAATTCTATTGATGGCAGACAACCATCATCATTCCTTCAACCTACATTGGAAAGTGATTTACATGAACTGCCAGCTATTGAAAAAATGATGTTGTATTCAGCTTGGTTCAAAAATAAAGATATCACAAAAGCTGTGGAGGACTTGGTTCATCTCCAGAATAATGCCACCATGCCTAAGAAAGCTAACAAAGATGAGACCAAGAAAGCAAAACCAGAACAAACCAGCAAAGAAGAGACCAAAAAAGCAAAACCAGAGCAAACCAGTAAAGAAGAGACCAAACAAGCAAAACCAGAGCAAACCAGTAAAGAAGAGACCAAACAAGCAAAACCAGAGCAAACCAGCAAAGAAGAGACCAAACAAGCAAAACCAGAGCAAACCAGCAAAGAAGAGACCAAAAAAGCAAGACCAGAGCAGACCAAGAGTGTCCCATGTAAGGAAGAAGTTTTTAGTGATGATGGATTGATTTCTCAGAAACGGGTAAGTTAAAGAGACCAAACAAGCAAAACCAGAGCAAACCAGTAAAGAAGAGACCAAACAAGCAAAACCAGAGCAAACCAGCAAAGAAGAGACCAAAAAAGCAAAACCAGAGCAGACCAAGAGTGTCCTATGTAAGGAAGAAGTTTTTAGTGATGATGGATTGATTTCTCAGAAACAGGTAAGTTAGATCCGCAGGCGGGCCCAAAAAGAAGCGGAATCGAAACGACAGTGTAGAGTCGTCCCCCATGAAGGTGAAAGGGAAGAAGAAGGAAGCCACACTGGTAGTGAAAAAGGGAACAAAAGATACGCCGTCCACTAGTGGTGCTAGTAAAACAGAGGATGTGAAGAGCACAGAAGATGGCAAACCAGGTTAGTATTTTTTTTTTCTTTTTTTATTATTATTATAGTCGAACCTCGATTGTATGTAAACCTTGATAGTAAGTATAAATCTCCATCTCCCTTCCCATGAAAATAGGAAACTTCGATATTGAGTAAATTAAAACCATAGCGTAGATTCTGATTTCGGAGCTCAGCATTTTAGCTCTAGAGTAAGTGGGTAATTCTCATTATACCGACCTCTATAGTAAGTAACTCTCTTTATATCGACCTCTATAGTAAGTAACTCTCTTTACCTCGGCCTCTATAGTAAGTCATTTGTTTGTGATCCATTGGTAAAATACAGTTCATTTTTTTCACACATATTTACGGGAATAAATCCCATTTTTACATTTACTTATTAATGGGAAAAAAATACAATAAAAACACTACATTAAACTAAAAAAAATTGTTGTTCTTATCTATTTGTTGGTGTGTGGTAGGACCAAGTCCAGAAGTTCCTCGATCAGCGACCAATTTAACCCTACCCAGATAGACCCCAATCCCCAGTTGTTTGCTTTCGAAGATACAGCCGCCGCTGTATTCAACCCATTGGAAGAGCTGGAAGATGCCATCAGCAATGTAAACAGCGAAACGGCATCCATCAGAACTTCGGACGAAGAAATGACTGATTCGGACAGTGAAACCGTGGATGAAGATAGTGATGAAGAAAGAGAAGATGAAAAGAAGTATGAGGGAGTAGATATAAATGAATTGGACAAGTTAATCGGACTAGATGTCAACAAAGCCAAGGAAATAAAAGAATTAGATGTCAACAAGTCCAAGGAAGTGACAGTCGACCCAGACATCAACAAGGGAGTATCCAACGAGGTGAAAGATGATGCAGATGTACCAAACATACATGAAGATGAAGTAACTGGAAGAGATACGAACGTAACCAATGAGCTTGCTGGAAAACATGATAATGACAGTGGCGAGAAAGATGAGAGTGTAAGTGAGCGAGAGATTGATGAAAAAGGATGCAGATGTACCAAACATACATGAAGATGAAGTAACTGGAAGAGATACGAACGTAACCAATGAGCTTGCTGGAAAACATGATAATGGCAGTGGCGAGAAAGATGAGAGTGTAAGTGAGCGAGAGATTGATGAAAAACTTTTTTTCACACATATTTACGGGAATAAATCCCATTTTTACATTTACTTATTAATGGGAAAAAATACAATAAAAACACTACATTAAACAAAACAAAAATTTTTTGTTCTTATCTATTTGTTGTTATTCTATCCAGTTGATGACAAAGTGGACAAGCCCCCCGTGGAGAAAGTAGCGCCCAAGAAGGGGAAACATCGGAAGGTCAAGTTCTCATGCGTGGAAAGCTACAACCGCTCCGGCATTGGCGCCTACAAGCCGCCTAGCTCGGCCTCTATTAAGGCCGCCCTCAAGAGGACTGGCGGCGGGACTAGAAAGTGAGTAATTTTTATGTGTTTATTCAGTTTTTTTTCACACATATTTACGGGAATAAATCCCATTTTTACATTTACTTATTAATGGGAAAAAATACAATAAAAACACTACATTAAACTAAAAAAAAAAAATTGTTGTTCTTATCTATTTGTTGTTATTCTATCCCCTGCAAGGGAGCTTTGCTCGGGACATTTGATGTGACGTCATCGCCTACGGGAGCGTATGCTGTGACGTCTACTTATTATGGCGGACCTAACTTGGCCTATCCTAGCACTGGTTACCCTTCTCCTGGTGTGATGCCACTTCCGAGATATCCCCCTGGTGTCCAACCAAACCATGCACCCTGTAATGGGTTCAAGAAAGAATACCTAGATTTGAAATCTGATGTTATTTTGTTTGTATCATATATTATGTTTGTAGGTGAGTAGGTCTAGTGAAAATATTCTAATATGTACATACCTAGTAGGTAAAATAAAAATAAATGTAAAGAGAAACATCTAAGGTATATTGTATAGTTAGGTATAGATATAGATAGGTAACACATATAACCTACCTATATGTGGTTTGCAATAAATTTGGATAGATAATTATTATTATAGCATTGATTTTTTATATGTAAGTAAATTAAATTGTTATTTAGAGTGGAGAGGACATCCCATATTACAAGTTAGACTTAGCTTAGGGACGTTTTCATTGTATATTCAAAAATGTAAAAATAAAGCATTAATCAATCAAAAAAAAAAAACTTGATTGTCTAACTGAGAGGCTGACTGCAGAGTCTTCTGAGGAGAAGGTCCTGTCTTTTCTATCTTTGACAAATTTGTGTACCTAGGTAGGTACTAACTAATCTATATGACTGGACACAGAATCTAAATATAGGTACTACTTACCATGCTCTAGGGAAAAAAACTGCATACAGACACAAAATCTTATGGTAGATGACTCATGTTACTTGGAACTGAGTTATGAACTAAACCGATTGCCAATCCCTTCAAAACTGCCTACAATGCACAATGAAATCATATGCAAGCTAGGATTTTTTAATCAGTCGGCTAGCACGCCTACGTCGCCTACGCTTATCACATATTGAACAAAGAAAAATGTTATCAACAGCAAATAATCAAACCCGTCGAAAACCGAGGCTACAGAAATCAAAAATCACTTCTACGAGTTCTACGTTCTACCTATCTTTTCATTCTTTTCTTTTATCTCTACTCGAAAACCGAGGCTACAGAAATCAAAAATCACTTCTACGAGTTCTACGTTCTACCTATCTTTTCATTCTTTTCTTTTATCTCTACTCTCATGTCCCTGAAGTTACAAACGTTGGTAGAAAAAAATCCAAAAATTATACAGGGTACGACAAAATCCCGACAATTTCGTTGGTAGAAGTTACCAACGAAAAGGTATAAAAGTCAATAATGAGGGAGAAAATATACAAAAAAAATCCCACATTTTATTAATTCCCACATGAAACCGGAGCATTTTTCAAAAGAAAAAAAAAAATCGCAGAGAAAAAGACAGGATAGGAGAAAACCAGCCCGAGAGTGAACGTTATCTGATGTTTAAGATCCGCCCGCTCATGCATCGAAAGCGCGACGTAGCGCTTAACTAGTCAAATGCGCTACCCCCCTAGCTGGTCAGGTTGTTTTTAACGATACTTAGTCTAAAGTTTTCCGCAGGGCCAGAAAAAAAAAAAAAGAAAAAAATCTGTAGTATTTATTTTATTTTTATTTTTATTTATTTTTTTTGAGGGAACTACAATGTAGGTAACAACGGGACATCCGTTTCAAATCCTGACTAAAAAGTGAGGCATAAAAGCCAGATAAATTAATTCGACGAAAGAGCAAGGCATAAAAGTCCCCTATTATTGAGCTAACTTCTGCCTCTCAGGGGGGAAAACAATTAGAATACAAAGGACCAGAAATATCAGAATAAATAGGTACTTATGCGCGCGCACCAGTCAAGGTAGTTAATTAAGCGAATTAATCTCATCATCTCTGCAATCAGGAGAACAGCATGTGTAATTTAATTCAATGAATGGACGAGCATGATTGCTCAATATTTGGTTAACCCTTTGTGATCTAATTCCCGATCAAGCTCGAAATCTGGCCAGCGCAGCACCAGCGCCACCAGCGGCCGTATTACGAAATCAAGGGGCGCGGTCAGCCCAGTGGTAACGCTCCAGCTTGTCATGCAAAAGGTCCCCGGTTCAATTACCAGAACTTACGGAAAAGTTGTATTTACCTTTCCGAAACCGATTCCGATGGCTTCCATACCAAAAGAGGAGAAACGAGCTTTCGAAGAGAAGAAGTTCCAAAGGAAAATACAGCCGAATATGCACTTGAATTTCGATTGCAAATGATTCAATAGGTTACCTAGGTACTTTCTTAAGGTCTCGTGTTGGCTCACTATCCAAGTGGGAAGTATTGTGTATTTGTGTGTCTCTTCTCGTCCATCTGATGAGAGACATGCTACGGGATGGGCATGCTACGACACAGACCAACAAGACTCAGTTTCATGGTTCAATTTTATTTATAGCTGCCCATAATGGACGTCATAATTACAGCAAATTATCGGTAAGTCACCAGATTACCCACTAATATCAGAGCATTAGCAATCAGCCTGTATAATTAGCCTAGGCTATAAAATTAGTCCAACAATGGAGAGAGGAAAAACAGTCTGTCCGGAAAAACAGTCATTTGAAGAAGAAGATCCCCTGGAAGTTAAACATAGGTAAGTACAAAATTCACATCTGTAGCTTTTTACTTTCCTTATCCTATAGGAAGGAAAGTAATGTAATCGGGTCAAATTTTCGATGGTCAGTTTTTAGTGCCAAAACACGTTTTGAGGTCCCTAGAGCCTAAATCCAAAGTTTCAGCCATTGGTCCGTGGGTGTGTCTGTGTGTCTGTCTGTCTGTCCGTCTGTAAACAAAATATCTCGAGAACGGTAAGAGCTAGAGACTTGAAATTTGGTATGTAGATGTCAAATGTGACAAGGATGCGACACGAAACTTTTGGTTGAGACCGGTGCAACGATTGGCGGCATTTTACCGCTTTTTGGCGGTATTCGGTGTAATTTAACAATATCTCGGGAACGGTATAAGCTAAAGACTTGAAATTTGGTATGTAGTTCACAAATGTGACAAGGATGCAATACAAAACATTTGGTTAAAATAGATGCTGCGGTTGGTCGGGAACGGTATAAGCTAAAGACTTGAAATTTGGTATGTAGTTCACAAATGTGACAAGGATGCAATACAAAACGTTTGGTTAAAATAGATGCTGCGGTTGGTGTTATTTTGACCGCTTTTTGGCGGGTTTCGACCGCTTTTTGGTAGTTTTAAGCCATATACTGACTAAACAGTTAGAAATATTGTAAATGTTACAACAGAACACCCAAATAAGCACCATTCAATAGGATAAGGAAAGTCGTGTGATGTTCACACCAGATTTTTTATCCGTCGTACCTTGGCCCCCAGGGCGTTGTACCTTGAACCCTAAGGATGTTGTACCTTGAACCCTAAGGATGTTGTACCTTGGACCCTAGATGTTTTGTACGGTGGACTCTAGGGGTGGGGTTTGTAACTGCTATGGTAACGTCTTATCCTCCCGAAATTGAAGAGAGAAGGAAGACAGGATAGGAGAAAGCCAGCTGTTCCGAGAACGAACATTATCCCTAATTAACTTCTCAACGACAACTGATTTGTTTACAAATCAAATTGCTATGAGCTCGTTGTGAAATTACGCATTAGATACATATTTTTCGGACCCGATAGGTGGCGCCAGTTACCAGAAAAGTCCAGGGGACCAAGGTACAACGGGGGCCAAGGTACGACTAGACACCCTACCCTCGGTTGAGAATCGCTGATCTACTTGTACAAAATTACCGTACAATACTCGAGTAATGCACGGTAATTTTTGCTGATAATTTTGTACGATAATTTTAATGCTTGCATCTGGCAACTGGCAACGTTGCAGTGTTTAGCCATTTTCATTTTCCAGCCTCCAGTTCTGGTAATTTTTGCTGATAATTTTGTACGATAATTTTAATGCTTGCATCTGGCAACTGGCAACGTTGCAGTGTTTAGCCATTTTCCAGCCAAAATCAGCGATCAGTGAGAATTTTTCATCTTTTATTTTTATCTTATCAGTTGTTATGTCTAGAAACACTGAAAAGGCAGTCTGTTTCATGCTAAATTTCTAAAGTTTTGTTCTTTTTAATACTCAGAAAATGTCTGCGACAACTTCTCCCGTGAAAATCAACGAAGAACGACGTAAACGGGTAAGCAATATTGTGTAAAGGAAACATTGAAATTGATCAAAAAGGTTAGCTTAGCCTAGTTACTGTAACACTGGTGGATTGGTGGATAAAAAAAACTCAATTTTTATCATTTCAAAAAATTTGGATCCTTTACTAGCCCAACCTTAATGTTTAGCTTCATATTTTTATAAAACTCGTTGAAAACTTGAAAATAAACAAAAAAGTGCGTCACCACAAAAAAAAGTGCACTATTGTTAACTTCTAGGTATACGTAGGGGCCAGCCAGCTTGTTAGAATCTACTGCCTATCAACATCGCCTAGTTACATAACTATTGTTAACTTCTAGGTATACGTAGGGGCCAGCCAGCTTGTTAGAATCTACTGCCTATCAACATCTCTCTCTTTTTTTAAGAGGTTTGACAGAGGGAACTGTAACTGCTATTGTCTTATCGTCCCGAAATCAAAGAGAGAAGGAAGACAGGATAGGAGAAATTCAGTCATTCCGAGAACAAACATCCCATCAGATAAAATCTGCCCCGGGCGGGAAGTGTTTAATCAAAACCTAGATCTAGGATTATCAAAAACATTATCCAAAAGTTTTTTTTTCAAAATAAGATTCACAACCGCTGCACCGGCTAGAGTTCCTATCAACATCTCTCTCTCTCTCTCTCTCTCTTTTTTTTTTTTAAGAGGTTTGACAGAGGGAACTGTAACTGCTATTGTCTTATCATCCCAAAATCAAAGAGAGAAGGAAGACAGGATAGGAGAAATTCAGCCGTTCCGAGAACAAACATCCCATCAGGATAAAATCTGCCCCGGGCGGGAAGTGTTTAATCAAAACCTAGATCTAGGATTATCAAAAACATTATACATAGAAAATGTTAACAAGATTTTCACCATCAGCTAAGATAAGTAATATGTTGTATTATCTATTAGGTTTATATTTACCTATATTTAATTTATTTTAAATATGTACCTAATCTTTCATTAATTATTATTATTGTACTCTACTATGTAATCTTTCATGTAAGTAATTGTAATATTTTTACGTTTGAAAGAATTTTTTTTTTTTTAAAGAGCTTACAAGGCAGATGTGGCTGCCTTGTAAGCACTGGAACATCTCTTCAGAACTCTGGAACATCTCTTCAGAAATATTTTGATTGAATAGGAGAAGAAATAGCCAGCTGTTAGGTATCCTTTGTTTTGCAAAATGGGTTTGTGCATATGACCAAGAAGTTGACAAGCACCACTTGAATATAATAGAAGATAGACAAAATGGGTTTGGTACGGTACCTATTCTGTCTACTTACCATTGGATTTCTAGAAATTTCTGTTCTGTCTGCTAAGTATTTCTCCTCATTGGAATAGATCATAGAGGTGACACCCTAACCAACAATAAAATCATTGGTACCATTGGTTCTTATTCTGTATTTTTATTCCAAAGCCACCACCTCTTTGTCTTGTTACTTTTGATTTTTATGTTTTTAACACAAAAGAGAATAATAATACGTAGAAGGTAGGGATACCTTATTGGCATACAAATATGTATAGCAATTTAGCAATATGAAAATAAATAATTGACTATATTGGTTCGCGGTTTTCTTTTCCATTACTGAGAGGAAGACCTAGGTGTTGAGGAAATAAAATTAATTTCTATTGTGATGGAAGAAACAGTTTAAGTTTTCCTCTTATCCCAGCATCATCATCATAAGGGGGCAACCAATACCAAAGGCTTCCTTTTGAAATTTTCTCGAGTGAGAAAATATGTAGTTGATCGCACACAAAAGAGACCATTGGTTCTTATTCTGTATTTTTATTCCAAAGCCACCACCTCTTTGTCTTGTTACTTTTGATTTTTATGTTTTTAATATCATCATCATTAGAATTGTGAACAACCTCTTTAGTTCCTCCGTCCTTTTTTTTCAATGGGGTTTAAAGCGACGAGGGTTTTACCCTCCTTTTAGCGACGAGATTTTTACCTTTAGACAACAAGCTACCCACACCTCCTCACATAAACCTCACCCAGCGTGAGTGCTGCCAGGAAAAAATCATCATCATTAGAATTGTGAACAACCTCTTTAGTTCCTCCGTCCTTTTTTTTCAATGGGGTTTAAAGCGACGAGGGTTTTACCCTCAATTTAGTGAGGAGGGTTTTACCCTCCTTTTAGCGACGAGATTTTTACCTTTCGACAACAAGCTACCCACACCTCCTCACATTAACCTCACCCAGCGTGAGTGCTGCCAGGAAAAGCAGGGCAATAGCCCAGGTGGTCACCCTTTCGGATACCAACCACGCGAATCGTTGCTTAGTTTTAGTGACCCATGGGGAACTGGTTTTTTCAACGTGCTATAAAAGCAGCTCTGTCCTAAAAAGACGCATATTATATCTGATCTTTTCAACAGAAATCCCTTTGGTCACCCTTTCGGATACCAACCACGCGAATCGTTGCTTAGTTTTAGTGACCCATGGGGAACTGGCTCTTTCAATGTGCTATAAAAGTAGCTCTGTCCTAAAAAAACGCATATTATATCTGATCTTTTCAACAGAAATCCCTAATCTGGTTCATACCTACCTATAAGGTAATATGCCTTGATTTTGTTTGACGAAGTTTATCTTTTACACTGAAGAAGGAAAATAATTGCAGCGACAGTAATAATTTACATTCAGATCTGACATTTACTCAGATCTTTGCAGTATTTCAGTCTCAACAACTCCAGTGAATACAAAATTTACGAACTTAGTGAACAAACTTACTAAATTGCCAATGTGGTGAATTTGCAGCCGATTTTACCCAAAAGTACGTGGAATTTCATCGCAGTTGAAAATCAGCAATAAAAAGATTGCTCTTAGGTATGTACATGGCTTTCTTTAGCTATTAAACTGATGTTTCTTTTGATGTTCAATAGTGAACAATGTAAACATTAAACACTATAACAGTTAGGTGTAGGTATCTCTCAAACAAAGAAAATAATAATTAATAGGATACCTATAAGGTAATATGCCTTGATTTTGTTTGACGAAGTTTATCTTTTACACTGAAGAAGGAAAATAATTGCAGCGACAGTAATAATTCACATTCAGATCTGACATTACTCAGATCTTTGCAGTATTTCAGTCTCAACAACTCCAGTGAATACAAAATTTACGAACTTAGTGAACAAACTTCCTAAATTGCCAGTCTGGTGAATTTGCTGCCGATTTTACCCAAAAGTACGTGGAATTTCATCGCAGCTGAAAATTAGCAATAAAAAGATTGCTCTTAGGTATGTACATGGCTTTCTTTAGCTATTAAACTGATGTTTCTTTTGATGTTCAACAGTGAACAATGTAAACATCAAACACTATAAACAGTTAGGTGTAAGTATATCTCTCTAACAAAGAAAATAATAATAAATAGGAGATGTGATAGATATGTGTAACATACTCCGAGTAAATTTAAAGAGGTGCCTCAATGTATGAAGTATAATTTTATTAGTACCTACCTACCTATGCTCTAAAATTCTAAATTAATGAACGCTCTGACTTGATATCAGAGATTTTATCTATTGGTAGGTACCTACCTACTTAGGTATGTACATGGCTTTCTTTAGCTATTAAACTGATGTTTCTTTTGATGTTCAATAGTGAACAATGTAAACATTAAACACTATAAACAGTTAGGTGTAGGTATCTCTCTAACAAAGAAAATGATAATACCTAAATAGGAGATGTGATAGATATGTGTAACATACTCCGAGTAAATTTAAAGAGGTGCCTCAATGTATGAAGTGTAATTTTATTAGTACCTAACCTATGCTCTGACTTGATATCAGAGATTTTATCTCTTGGTAGGTACCTACCTACCTATCAAATTTGTTAGCGGTACCTATTATAGAAGTTCAAGATCAGAACAAGAAGTTTGTTCTTGCAAAATTTTGGCATTGATAAAGTTAGACATTCTAGATACGTATACCTCTTCTCGCCTGGTAAACATTAGGGCGTGGGTTCGATCCCAGAGGCAGTTGGAATTTTATCCTCACTTATTTGAGAAATTGATCACATAATATTAAACCTCTAAAGATTATTAAGTGGTAGAGAATCTAGAGAACGTCTCCGGTGTTAACCTCGTTCAAGAATCTATTATCATTAGATTAATTAGTAGGTATTACAGACAGCTCCCATAGCGTAGTGGTCACTGCACTCGCCTTGCACGCGGAAGACCCGGGTTCGATTCCCGGCGGGGTCAATAAATTTGTATTAAGCAAATGATTGATTCCGTGTCTGGATGTTGCGGGGCCCACTCAGCCTCGTGAGGAAAATGAGTAGCTATGACATATAAATGCGCATAGCAACCGGTGCCAGCATGGTAGGGAGGAAAATGAGTAGCTATGGCATATAAATGCGCATAGCGACCGGTGCCAGCATGGTAGGTAAACATTGGATTTTAGGATTATTGAGATATTGGGAAAATCCTACAATGCTGCAGTGAGCACCAAAGTTGTGACATAATAACACAAAGAAACTGCATTTACATTTAGATTTAATTAGTATTACTTTATAATCATTTCTTTCTTTCTCTTTGCCTTCAGATTCAAGAGATGTTCCCCAACATGGATGGAGATGTTGTCAAATCTGTGTACGAAGTGAATCGAGGAAACAAGGATGCCACAGTGAACTCGTTGCTTCAGATGAGTGAATAATCTCGCACATTACTTCCACACATTCCTGGTCTAGGTGACACGGTGACATCTCAGTAGCCTTGATCCCGTGCCAGTGTCAATGTCACTCAGAATTAATTACTTTGGTGACACACTGTACTGTTGATTACTACTATGAATTACTGTCGCAGGGTGTTCCGGAATTTTTGCTTCCGTCTTGTGGCGGTTACGAATACGTATGTAAATGTACGAGATATTAAGGAACGCGGTAGCGCTCTGCCCCGCCAAGTCAAAATTTGACAGCTCTGAAAAAACTTCGGTACGAGAGAGCCAACAGGGAAACCGAAAACGGCAGGCGGCGCAGAGGGCGTCTTGAAGTCAACATGAATTTTTAGCTGGTATCTAAAAAGTTAAGAAATATTTTCGACATCCAGAAATGGAATGATACACCTATACGTTTTTTGCGGATACAATTACCTACCTACGAATTGGTGCATCCATTAATATGTGTAGGGTACTACCTCTCGCGCTTTGTTTTGTTCCGGACAGTTGGAAAAGATGAAATAATAACTTGTAGGACTCTTCTTGGAAGTGGTCCAAAAACCATTCTCCCAGGAATTGCAAACTCTCCAAATAATTAAAGAATTTAATTGTGTTAAGCTGTTAAGCATACTTAAATGCTTGTCACAATATTGTTCGAGACGATTTGTACCCTAATAAATACGCCTAGATAATTTTCATGCATTCCTGGTGTTTTTTGTCTTCTAATTTTCTTTCCAATTTGAAAGCTAAGACGTAACGTAACACGTAAGCTTTGAAATCCAAGAACTTCAAAATTTTAACAATAACACGTTTATTACTTTCCACTATTTTGTACTTCCCATTTGAATGTGTAGCGGGATTGGGTTTTAAATATAAAATATAACCTGCCTCAGTGGTGTAGTGGTCAAGACCATCGCCTAGCAATAAGGATGGCGTGGGTTCAATCCCAGTCGAGGTATGAAACCCTCAATGCTAAGGGCTGTAATAAAGGCACTCTTTGTTTCTTTCCAATTTGAAAGCTAAGACGTAACGTAACACGTAAGCTTTGAAATCCAAGAACTCCAAAATTTTAACAATAACACGTTTATTACTTTTCACTATTTTGTACTTCCCATTTGAATGTGTAGCGGGATTGGGTTTTAAATATAATATAACCTGCCTCAGTGGTGTAGTGGTCAAGACCATCGCCTAGCAATAAGGAGAGCGTGGGTTCAATCCCAGTCGAGGTATGAAACCCTCAATGCTAAGGGCTGTAATAAAGGCACTCTTTAGTCCTTTTCGAGCAGTATAGATAAGCACTATTATTATTTTTATGTACGAATTTTCCCCTTGTACCAATCGAACTTTGGAAAAATAGATCTTTACAACAGAATATTTGTATTGTTGCACATTGCATACCCACGTAATTATCAGGCGATCATACAAATGCACACCTTTTCGCGATTGATGTTAAAATATGGGATGTTCATATTGATGTTTTGGTTTATTTGAAATTTTTTAACTCAAATCAAAATTAAGAATAAAAATGAAATAATAAGTACGGTTAATTTTTATTTATTTTAAATCCATGTGTTTTCTTTTACTGTGTTCATCGGTCCCATGAAAAAACAATTACAAATACTTTATTTAGACTGGGACTGTCTATTTAGACCGCCAGCGTAGGACTGACAAGTCCCTGCCAGCAGGTTCTGGACAGAAACAGTTCAGTGTAACAGACTAACTGAAAATTTTCTTATTCTTGGGTTCCCCCTATTACATAAGGAGTAAGAAGTTCTAAAAGCCTCACAATTCTAAGGCCAGCCACTCGCTGTCAGGTATACTGTTCATCGGTCCCATGAAAAAACAATTACAAATACTTTATTTAGACTGGGACTGTCTATTTAGACCGCCAGCGTAGGACTGACAAGTACCTGCCAGCAGGTTCTGGACAAAAACAGTTCAGCGTAACAGACTAACCAAAAATTTTCTTATTCTTGGGTTCCCCCTATTACATAAGGAGTGAGAAGTTCTAAAAGCCTCACAATTCTAAGGCCAGCCACTCGCTGTCAGGTATAGCTGATAGTGAGTGGCTGGCCTAAGCAATGTAGGTACAGACAAAAGTAAAATCATCTATTTATACGTACAACAACAATAATAAGGGGGCAACCAATACCAAAGGCTTCCTTTTGAAATTTTCTCGAGTGAGAAAATATGTAGTTGATCGCACACAAAAGAGAATAATATTGATGATACTCCCCTGTGTCAACAAATTTCTCTTTTATTTGTGAACCGTTACCAAATAAGCAAGTGAATAGTTGATCCCATGTGATTTTTCAAGCCGAATCGAATGGTGAAACTTTTAGAACTTCCGACTTACAGTTGAGAAGTTGCGGGTTCGATACTCCCCTGTGTCAACAAATTTCCCTTTTATTACATTTTTTTTTTATTTTCTATTTCTTTTCAAATACCTACGTATTCTGCAAATGTAATAGAAAGTCGTGTGATGTTCACATTAGATTTTTTTTCATACTTTACATTACATGATTCCTTATTACACGGGGAGTATTTTAAGATAGAAAATTTTTGGACTTAGAAAAATTAAAAAAAAGTTCAATTTTGGACACTTTTTAATGATCCCTCATTACATGGGGAGTATTTCAAGATAGGAAATTTTCAACCAAAAATTGGCCGCCGCAGGCGGCTCAGGCTCGGGACTTTGAAAATTTTTATTATTATTATTATTATTATTTTCAAATACCTACGTATTTCGTAAATGTAATAGAAAGTCGTGTGATGTTCACACCAGATTTTATTTTAGGAAAGCTATATGTACTGAAATATTACTTCCTTTTCTTACCATGTTTCACAGAATACCAGGCCTAGAAACTCTTTGTCAATTTTCCAGTTACTACACACTACGAGGTAGTTAAGTAATCCTAAATTTATTAATTACCTTTTATTATCATATGCGCTGACAACGCTGTAAATTAATAATAACTGTTTACACTTCTACACCAGTTAGTAGCTAAGGGATATTTAGTTGTAGTAAATAGTTACCCACCTATACGGTATGCGTGAAAGAAGTCCATTATCTCGCCAGATTTTAATATTTATCTCGCCAGATTTTAATATTTTTTCAGCAAAAAGTGGTCAACACCATGCAACTCGTAAGATAAGTTTTTAATGGAAAGATAATGGATTTTGGTTTCAGAAATCTTTTGGTGTCGTGTGTGTGGTGTAAGTTTTTGCGATTTTTTAATTAAAATTTCTTAAATTGTAGCATAATATAGTGTGAATTTGTACCCAATTGTATTACCGACATACCTAATATATATTTTGACCAACTGGTCCAACTACCAAGCTTCTAATACTTACGTACCTACCTACCTAAAATTTTGTTCAAATGATAGCGTGGGCCAAAATTCCAATCCCTTCCAGTGTCATGAAGGGGGAAACACATGAAGACTGGTTCCCGCTCAGTGGGAAGCAGGGGGAGGATAAGGAGGGAATGATAAATCTAGTCTTGAGTTACACGGTAAGTTTTTTTTTACTACTAGAAAACAGTATTTCTTACCTAGAGATAACCAAATACCCACTTTATGCTGCTAAGGTTAATTGGGGTGAAAATCACCTTATCATGAAGTGTAACTACCAAGATTTTACTGTCCCAAAAGTGAAGAGAGAAGGAAGACAGGATACGAGAAAACCAGTCGTTCCGAGAACGAATGTTACCTATCCATTTGCGATTTTTTTTAATTAAAATTTCTTAAATTGTAGCATAATATAGTGTGAATTTGTACCTAATTGTATTACCGACATACCTAATATTTTGACCAACTGGTCCAACTACCTAGCTTCTAATACTTACGTATTACCTACCTACCTAAAATTTTGTTCAAATAGGTCATTATCAGTGAATTAGGTAATTAGCAGTGAAATGGGCAATGAATCTTATAAGTGCAAATAATACCCATCACCTTTGTTCAAATAGGTCATTAGCAGTGAATTAAGTAATTAGCAGTGAAATGGGCGATGAATCTAACTAAGTGCGAATGATACCCATCACTCAGATGTAAATACATCCCTAATATCTACCTACCTATTTTCGGATGTACGGTTTTAGGACGCCAAAATCTCAACTCAAGGACCCAAGGTAAGCGACTTTTTATTTATGCTTTACCGACTTTTCAGCTAATTCAGCTTTACGAACGTATAGGGTTCCTTACTGTATACCGCTGTGGGTTCAAGGAATTTAAGTTGTAAGTACCTACATACCTACGTACATGTAGGTATACCTACTTATTAGCGAGACCAAAATAAGTTTAAAGATTTAAGAATTGCACCCGATTATTTCAAAGGGATTTTAATCAGCCATGATGGCCTTACTAAACGAACCACGCTCGAGGTTGCGTAACGTCAATGATCTGACGAGATCTGCTTTTAATCAAGATCTCAAGAATTCGAACTTAAGGGAGCAAAATCTTTGTTTACGACTTCAAGTAAGACCTGTATGACTTTTTTATGTGTTAAAAAAAAGTCGTTTAAGTTAAACACAGATAAAATGAGACAAATAATATAAAAAGGTATGTACATATTTATATAACTGCATCACCTACATACATATGTACCTACACAGTCATTTACGTGTATAAGTTTAAAGATTTAAGAATTGCACCCGATTATTTCAAAGGGATTTTAATCAGCCATGATGGCCTTACTAAACGAACCACGCTCGAAGTTGCATAACGTCAATGATCTGACTGGATCTGCTTTTAATCAAGATCCAAGATCTCAAGAATTCGAACTTAAGGGAGCAAAATCTTTGTTTACAACTTCAAGTAAGACCTGTATGACTTTTTTATGTGTTAAAAAAAAGTCGTTTAAGTTAAACACAGATAAAATGAGACAAATAATATAAAAAGGTATGTACATATTTATATAACTGCATCACCTACATACATACCTACACAGTCATTTACGTGTAGTTTGAAAAGTTACACTCATAATTTTACCACGTTTTGCAAGTAGGTTGCGTAACGTCAATGATCTGACGAGATCTGCTTTTAATCAAGATCTCAAGAATTCGAACTTAAGGGAGCAAAATCTTTGTTTACAACTTCAAGTAAGACCTTTATGACTTTTTTTATGTTTAAGTTAAACACAGATAGAATGAGACAAATAATATAAAAAGGTATGTACATATTTATATAACTGCCTACATACATACCTACACAGTCATTTACGTGCAGTTTGAAAAGTTACACTCATAATTTTACCACGTTTTGCAAGCTGTCAGATTGAACTTTCATATCACGGTCAACCCCATTTAGGTTACAATTGATCTGTCTGCAAGAAAATACCAAATATATTACTGATAAGAAACTGCTTTACTGACGTTAAGCCAAAGTTAATCCGTTGTAAAGTGTTGTTTTTATTCAGATTTGCATGGTCTTTCACTTCTGATGGCCCTAATCCAAAGGTATAACTTAACTATAGGTCTGTAGGTATAAAATCTGGATAGGTACATTCCTATTATGTACTTATAGGTACTACTATTTGGTGTTTGGCAACTTACCTACTTACCGCCCGCGCCAGGGGCGAACTTTATCCTAAACTTTAAACAGATAAGCTTCATTGAACGGCTGGCTTTATCCTATCCTGCCCTCCTCTCTCTTCGATTTCATTCGAGACAAGATCTGTCTGCAAGAAAATACCAAATATATTACTGATAAGAAACTGCTTTACTGACGTTAAGCCAAAGTTAATCCGTTGTAAAGTGTTATTTTTATTCTGATTTGCATGGTCTTTCACTTCTGATGGCCCTAATCCAAAGGTATAACTTAACTATTGGTCTGTATAAAATCTGGATAGAATAGAATAGAATATACCCTGCTTATACGGCCAGAATGAGACTGAAAAGTCCCTTTACTCCCGCAGTCTAAGCAAGGTCTCATGTATTTGGTACAATATTTTCAAAAATAAATTACAATTTATTTAAATAGACCCTTGCTTAAATTGAAAAAAAAGGAAAAAAAAATACATATACCTATACCTATAATACTAAAACTGAAAAGGAGAGCAAGAGAAAGAGAAGGAGAAGATGTAAAAGTAATAGCAAAGATTTGTGAAGTCATGGTCGGTGAAGTCATGGAAGGATAGGTACATTCCTATTAATAATATGTACTTAGGTACTATTTGGTGTTTGGCAACTTACCTACTTACCGCCCGCGCAAGGGGCGAACTTTATCCTAAGCTTTAAACAGATAAGCTTCATTGAACGGCTGGCTTTATCCTATCCTGCCCTCCTCTCTCTTCGATTTCGAGTTTCGAGACATTAATATACCTACCTCCGTTCTTACTGTTTCCTGTATCAAATCTCTGTAAAATTTGTAAAAAAAAAAAGAAAAAAACACACACAGGCTGGCTTTATCCTATCCTGCCCTCCTCTCTCTTCGATTTCGAGTTTCGAGACATTAATATACCTACCTCCGTTCTTACTGTTTCCTGTATCAAATCTCTGTAAAATTTGTAAAAAAAAAAAAAAAGAAAAAAACACACACACATCTGCGATAATTTGTTTATTTCTACGAATCTGCGTATAACAATTTGTTTTTGTCTGAGTAATTCGCTAGACAAATAAACAAAGGGACATACTGGGACGGATTACTGCCTAGGTGACACGGTGACATCTCAGTAGCCTTGATCCCGTGCCAGTGTCAATGTCACTCAGAATTAATTACTTTGGTGACACACTGTACGGTTGATTA
Source organism: Diaphorina citri (assembly GCF_000475195.1). Taxonomy (NCBI): domain Eukaryota; kingdom Metazoa; phylum Arthropoda; class Insecta; order Hemiptera; family Psyllidae; genus Diaphorina; species Diaphorina citri. Next base: position 31,071 of record NW_007378253.1, on the reverse strand, counting down.
CTACTATGAATTACTGTCGCAGGGTGTTCCGGAATTTCTGCTTCCGTCTTGTGGCGGTTACGAATACGTATGTAAATGTACGAGATATTAAGGAACGCGGTAGTCCTCTGCCTCGCCAAGTCAAAATTTGACAGCTCTGGAAAGACTTTGGTACGAGAGAGCCAACAGGGAAGCCGAAAACGACAAGCGGCGCAGAGGGCGTCTTGAAGTCAACATGAATTTTTAGCTGGTATCAAAAAAGTTAAGAAATATTTTCAACATTCATACACCTATACGGTTTTTGTGGATACAATTAGACAATTACCTACCTACGAATTGGTGCATCCACTAATATATGTAGGTACCTACCTCTGTGCCTAAACAATAATTACCTACAATTTCTACAAAAATTACAACTCCGCCTCATAGGAGTACCTTCCTTACCTCTATTACCTACAAATTACAATACACACTGTTGTTCCGCAAAGTTCCATTTCCATTTCAACCACGTACCTACCAAGTATACCAAATTTTGTCTTATTTTTTTACGAGTTGTCACTTGAATAGAGATGAGCAAGTACCCCCATAAGTACCTAATTATAAGCAATACGAGGAACCTATACTTCCATTAACCACATTAAGGTAATGGTTATCAATAATAATAAGACATTAAGAACGTCTGCAAGAGCTTTACTCAACTTTTCATTATTTTTGTCGCGGTCTACAGTGTGAACCACTTTTGAGTGTGCCAAACATTAAGGGGGCCGCAGTTCAAAATAACGTTAGTAAGGGTCCCTCTTGAGAGTTGGAGAACGCAAGTTAGGCACTGTTGAGTATGGTTTGTAACTGGATTGGTCCCGAGGTCAAAAAGTTTGATCATATTTTGCGGGCATTTATGTAGTATCCGCTCCCATGACAAAGGGCCGCACAAAAAAGTTAAGCGGCCCACACAGAAAAGGTTATCGGGCCGAACAGAGAAGTTTGGCGGGCCGCAGGTTGAGTATGACTGTTCCAGCCTCTACAGAACATTACCAATAGTGAGTGAGTAATGACAATGAGGTGAATGAGGTATTTATTCTTAGATCACATGGTTCTTGTTCTTTCCTAATTACATAGAGAAATATCAAGCTAGGTATTGTTGTTTTTCGCATTGTTTTGAATCTATCATTCACTCATCCTTGAGTCAAAATTAAAGCAAGAAACAGACTGCATCAAATCCTGTGAATTGTTCTACCTCCCACTAGTCTCAACTATAGGGGGCGAGCAACAACCTTGCTGATCTAGTGAACCCAGTGACGGTTTGGAAAATAAATAGAAACTGCCAGACTAGTTACCTTGGAGGGTAGCGAGCTTGCCAAGCCCTAGGTCGCGGGTTTGATTTCCACCCAGGGTGAACTTTCCCCTAAACAGATATAAGGTTCGATAGATGGATATCACAAGCCTACGCCCTACTTACCCTCGAAGGTAGTGCGCCTATGTTGTAAGAGTTAGGTCGCGGGTTCGATTCTCACCCGGGGCAAACTTTATACTAAAGAAATTAGGTTCGTTCTCGGACCGGTGGCCTGTCCTCCTTCTCTCTTCGATTTCGTTACGATGGGACTTCGATTGTCACAGTTCTCTCTATCAAACCTCTCTGGGCATATACCTGGAATCTTGGATACCTTTGACCTGTGACATGAAAATTTTAGTACCTACCTAGGTATCTCTGGATCTGAAGATTCCATAGAGGATCGTCACTGAGTAGAGAATTAACATAGTCTTAACGACATCATTACATCGTCACAGTAATAATCTTAATATACGAGTACATTATTAGGTACATCACTTACCTAGACATCATTATTCTCGCATATCCCACAGTTTATTTCAAAATCTCTAAACCCGTTACCCGTATGAGTTTAAGTACCTATCTGTGTGACTCAGAATTAGCAGAATAATGACTATAATGAGTAATGAGAGATTGAAAGCTATTTATTATACAATACGGATTATGTGTAATGGCTGTACCTAATTCTGATGATACCTTCATGCACTAGGTAATTACTTCGGAGAAATAGATACCAGCATCGAAAAAATCTGGTGTGAACTTTAATCTAGAGCAGGGATTCCCAGACTGTGGTCGTCCGCGGACCACCTTGTTGTCTGCGAGATGGTTTCAAGTGGTCTCAAAAGAAGGAAATGATTCCAATCTTTCAAAGCGATTTACTAAGTGTACCTACACAATTACACAGATCTTCCAAAATTGGTGCGGAAGTCTATTGACCTCATGTAAACTTACACCGAAGCGAATACAATAGTCCGTCCCTTATACCTTTTTATTACTATTGTAATAATAAAGGAAGGACGGACTAAAAATCTGGTGTGAACATTAATCTAGATCAGGGATTCCCAAACTGTGGTCGTCCGCGGACCACCTTGTGGTCTGCGAGAAGGTTTCAAGTGGTCTCAAAAGAAGAAAATGATTCCAATCTTTCAAAGCGATTTACCTAAGTGTACACAATTACAAAGATCTTCCAAAATTGGTGCGGAAGTCTATTAACTTCATGTAAACTTCCACACGCCTATCTAAATAGCTTAATACCCATTATAAAACTCATATTATGCAGTACCTACGAACGAATAGGTAGGTATAAGATAAAGTCATAAAAAACCTACCAATAAACCTAGGTATATAGGTATTGAACATAAGGAAAACCAATATGTAGTTACCTACATAGGTATGATGTAAGTTATTAGTTATTACATTTACATATATAGGAAAATAGAGGATGTAAGAACGTTTATCCATTATAAAACTCATATTATGCAGTACCTACGAACGAATAGGTAGGTATAAGATTAAGTCATAAAAAACCTACCAATAAACCTATAATACGAGTGTATTGAACGTAAGGAAAACCAATATGTAGTTAGCTACATAGGGATGATGTAAGTTATTAGTTATTACATTTACATATATAGGAAAATAGAGGATGTAAGAACGTTTATGAGTATTTCGAGAGAAGGCGCTCCCAAAATTACTATCAGATGGCAGTGTTCATAATTCAGGTCAATATACCTCGATGATAAAGGATTTCCTGTAAAATGATAACAGTTTTTGTGTCCTGTTTACCTCAACATATGTCCCGCCCCGCAGCCCCCCTGGCGCGAGGGGGCCCCCGGGCTTGTAGGGGCACCGTAGGGACATTTAGGGGCACCTTACACTTAAAGGATTTCCTGTAAAATGATAACAGTTTTTGTGTCCTGTTTACCTTAACATATGTCCCGCCCCGCAGCCCCCCTGGCGCGAGGGGCCCCTCGGGCTTGTAGGGGCCCGTAGGGACATTTAGGGGCACCTTACACCTCCACTGGTTTACAGATAAGAGACGAAGGGCTTGTAGGGGCCCCGAAGGGACATTTAGGGGCACCTTACACCTCCACTGGTTTACAGATAAGAGACGAAGTACTGATATGTACCGTACATTGATTATTATGCTAACACACTTTGTGGACTTTTTTTTTTTATCGTGGGTTGTAAATTGCATAGATGAGTCTGTTATCTTCTCATGGGTACCTAGACTTTGTATAGGGCGGAGTGGATAGAAGTGAGATTCTAGCCGAATAATTTCAGCTCGACTTTCGAGCCGCACAGTTGAGCTCGACTTAATTTACCTTCAAGCTAACACACTTTGTGGACTTTTTTTTTTTATCGTGGGTTGTAAATTGCATAGATGAGTCTGTTATCTTCTCATGGGTACCTATACTTTATATAGGGCGGAGTGGATAGAAGTGAGATTCTAGCCGAATAATTTCAGCTCGACTTAGAGATTCGAGCCGCACAGTTGAGCTCGACTTAATTTACCTTCACAAGTAGAGGTACGAAAGCCGCGGTTTTGTGAAACAGCGAGATAAGAACGGTTTAAAATTGGTAGCCTTTTTGCTTTTTGTGATACACTAATAAAGACAAAGATTACGTACATTTAAGCTTTTCGTTAAAATATTTAAAAGTGTGAAGTTTTATAATAACTAATAACCCCATCTATTGAAGTACAAACAGGAAAAATGACCTGAGAAAGCCAACTCTTCCAAGTAGTACTTGGCAAGTACCGCCCTAAGCCTTTGTCTGTCAGTTCGTTTATCCTTAGCCTTACAGAAAAATACATCATAGAATGGCTATATCTTGCATTCTCATCCAAAAGATAAAACAATAAGGAAAGTAAAAAAGGGCGTGTCCTTCATTTGACTTTCGGTTTCTTGAACAAATCCTTTCTGAAAAATTAAAACTGAAACTTCAGGCCGCGTGTTTCATATCAGTGTGCTTTATTTTTTGCTGAAGGAAAAGTTAGCAAGTCAGCATTTAAACACATCTGAAAATGCGATACGAGTCGTGCAGCACTGACAGGACTCAATAGGACGGCATTTGGTTGGTGACCCTGGACACGTAAAGTAAGTAAGCAAGTCAGCATTTAAAAATTACCTATTCGTCGGGTATAGAGACTTCAACTTTTGGACTTACGAGTATTTAATTAAGGGATATAATGGGAGTTGGCACCAAATATTTTGATTCCAGGAGACATACTGTGGTGGCGTAAGTGAATCAAAGTTTATCTTGTAAAAGTTTTTTTTTTCAAGAAGTTTGATAGAAGAAACACAAGGAACTATAACCGCTGGGGTAGGTACCTACCCTAGTTGGTAAAAGACATTAGGTAATTTACATTACAAAAATAAGTAGTGTCAGAACAGATACCTAAGCTAATAAATCTAAAGAAGTAAAAAAAATATTTTTGGACTGTGTGAAAGAAAATGAATATGAAAAGATAATTTATTTAGTGACTTGGAAAAAATCTTCGTTCTCTATTTCTACAAAAATTACAACTCCGCCTCATAGGAGTACCTTCCTTACCTCTATTACCTACAAATTACAATACACACTGTTGTTCCGCAAAGTTCCATTTCCATTTCAACCACGTACCTACCAAGTACCAAATTTTGTCTTATTTTTTTACGAGTTGTCACTTGAATAGAGATGAGCAAGTACCCCCATAAGTACCTAATTATAAGCAATAAAAGGAACCTACACTTCCATTAACCACATTAAGGTAATGGTTATCAATAATAATAAGACATTAAGAACGTCTGCAACAGCTTTACTCAACTTTTCATTATTTTTGTCGCGGTCTACAGTGTGAACCACTTTTGAGTGTGCCAAACTTTAAGGGGGCCGCAGTTTAAAATAACGTTAGTAAGGGTCCATCTTGAGAGCTGAAGAACGCAAGTTAGGCACTGTTGAGTATGGTTTGTAACTGGATTGGTCTCGAGGTCAAAAAAGGTTGATAATATTTTGCGGGCATTTATGTAGTATCCGCTCCCATGACATAGAATGACAAGGGTCGCACAGAAAAGTTAAGCGACCCACACAGAAAAGGTTATCGGGCCGAACAGAGAAGTTTGGCGGGCCGCAGGTTGAGTATGACTGTTCCAACCTCTACATAGAACATTACCAATAGTGAGTGAGTAATGACAATGAGGTATTCTTAGATCACATGGTTCTTGTTCTTCCTAATTACATAGAGAAATATCAAGCTAGGTATTCTTGTTTTTCGCATTGTTTTGGATTTATCATTCACTCATCCTTGAGTCAAAATTAAAGCAAGAAACAGACTGAATCAAATCCTGTGAATTGTTCTACCTCCCACTAGTCTCAACTATAGGGGGCGGGCAACAACCTTGCTGATCTAGTGAACCCAGTGACGGCTTGGAAAATAGATAGAAACTACCAGACTAGTTACCTTGGAGGGTAGCGAGCTTGCCAAGCCCTAGGTCACGGGTTCGATTCCCATATACGGTTTGAATTTACACGTAACCTTCTTTCATTAGGTTAATGATACATTCATTGAACCTAATAGACTTAATAAAGAATATGTATACCGTATACCTACTCCAGACCTAATAAAGAATATGTATACCTACTCCTACTAATGTAGGTACTTTTACTTTCCTTGTTCCACATTTTATTCTATTCTAAACGGCTCTCTCTCCGTTATAATTCGATTCTCACCCGGGGCAAACTTTATACTAAAGAAATTAGGTTCGTTCTCGGACCGGTGGCCTGTCCTCCTTCTCTCTTCGATTTCGTTACGATGGGACTTCGATTGTCACAGTTCTCTCTATCAAACCTCTCTGGGCATATACCTGGAATCTTGGATACCTTTGACCTGTGACATGAAAATTTTAGTACCTACCTAGGTATCTCTGGATCTGAAGATTCCATAGAGGATCGTCACTGAGTAGAGAATTAACATAGTCTTAACGACATCATTACGTTATAATGTGTGTTATAAAGGTGTTATTAACTTGACATTTGACCTGTCGGGGTTATTCGACCTCTCGCGCTTTGTTTTGTTCCGGACAGTTGGAAAAGATGAAATAATAACTTGTAGGACTCTTCTTGGAAGTGGTCCAAAAACAATTCTCCCAGGAATTGCAAACTCTCCAGATAATTAAAGAATTTTAACTGTGTCTTAAATGCTTGTCACAATATTATCCCCTAATGAATACGCCTAGATAATTTTCATTCCGTTATAATGTGTTATAAAGGTGTTATTAACTTGACATTTGACCTGTCGGGGTTATTCGACCTCTCGCGCTTTGTTTTGTTCCGGACCGTTGAAAAAGATGAAATAATAACTTGTAGGACTCTTCTTGGAAGTGGTCCAAAAACAATTCTCCCAGGAATTGCGAACTCTCCAGATAATTAAAGAATTTTAACTGTATCTTAAATGCTTGTCACATCAATATTGTCCCCTAATGAATACGCCTAGATAATTTTCGTTACTTGACCTGGACTCAAACGACCAACCCCCAGATGAGAAGTTTAACGCGTTAACCACTACACCACTGAGATTGGTCAAAGAATTATAAATGTAGGTACACAATGGATGTTATAAGTAGGTAGGCATACCACGCGAAATTCACAAGACAAAAGTAATGCGCGAAGATCCCAGGCAAAGATGTAAAGATCATATCAATAGGTGACTGGTCAAAGTAACTGGTGTTAGCAACCCATCTTTGTTAAAGCAACAATTGACCACACAAAAAAGAAGAGAAAAAACCTTTACAGATCTTATCTTTAATCACACAACAATGACAATTTTCATTACTTGACCTGGACTCAAACGACCAACCCCCAGATGAGAAGTTTAACGCGTTAACCACTACACCACTGAGATTGGTCAAAGAATTATAAATGTAGGTACACAATGGATGTTATAAGTAGGTAGGCATACCACGCGAAATTCACAAGACAAAAGTAATGCGCGAAGATCCCAGGCAAAGATGTAAAGATCATATCAATAGGTGACTGGTCAAAGTAACTGGTGTTAGCAACCCATCTTTGTTAAAGCAACAATTGACCACACAAAAAAGAAGAGAAAAAACCTTAACAGATCTTATCTTTAATCACACAACAATGACTATGTAAATGTATTTTGCATAAAAATGTGATTAGTTGATTAGTGGTAAGTATAGATACTCGTGGTATATTGGCATAAATAATACTAACCCGGTCTTGTCTTATTATATTGCAGGAGTTGAAACAAATCTACAAGTTTACAAGGCCATCCGTACCACATGACCCATGGTCCTCAATCATATAGGTGAATGAAATACAGATACCATGCTAATAGTACGAGTCTATTAGAATACATGAAGAACCTCTGTCAGGGTCAAAACCTAGGTGGAAGGTGATACATTGCTTGAAGGTTTTCCTGATAAAAAAATCATGAGGGCAACGAGACCTCATTCATGTGGTAGTCTATTTTGTGACTGCGAGTATTCTACGGGATCGTGTATTAAATTATATTCCAAAATAAATCCAACCAAACCCGCGCCAGATAAATGCAAAGACGCCAAGAAACAAATTGTGAAACGAGACGAACTGAACAAGCAGTACGATAATTATCAGAAAATCTTGTTAAATCAGTATTACCAAAGTAAACCATGCGCGTCGACGTTCAATAAAAATTCGACATCCGTGAATCCGAAACGAAAATCCAACCAAGTTCCTAACAATAGAAATAGACTTTCGAGTGACCGGATAAGTTTCAGTAAAACCAACGCTAAAAAAGTTTCGTTTGGTGAGCGAAATGACAACATAAATACAAGAGGAATTAAACTAAGTGACACGCTACGAAGATCGCGTAAAAGTGACAATAATCCGCGCAAAAGTAACACCGGGAGTGAAAACAAAACCACATACATTCGGCTGAGTACAATATGGAAAACCAAAGACAACTTCAGCGCCGGGGACTTTATAAACCACTTGCTTTACAGAGGCTGGTTATGTCAGTCGCAAGTCTCCCCTCTCAACAATGTTCAGCCTATTTCTCAGCTTCGTTTTCAAA